>NW_017206975.1:0-4635 GCF_001704415.2 Capra hircus | reverse complement strand
TACAGGCCCATGCAAAGTATAATTAGTTTTTAGCTGTTTTATTACCTTTATCCAAGTATCTAAAATCTCTTTTCTGGAAACAAGGACATTGGTCTCGTAACACTAGCCTTTTAATCTTTAATTTATCTTTTTTGTTTAACAGTTACAAAAATTACTTGTATAAAGAGGTGTCATTGTTTTGAGTCATTGTTACCCGTGTCAGAAAATTAAGAGTTATAGAAAAGTCTGCCTTGACAAAAAGGTTTTACCTTAGCCAAGGGGGGTTTTGTTTTAAACCCTAAGATAGCAGGTTTCTTTTCAACCTCTAGAGCACCAGGTTTCTCGTAAACCCTTGAACACTTCCCACTCGTCCTCACCCTGTCTATCCTACAGGGGGTTCCGCGGCACCCTGAGTGGGGTCCTAGCCGTCCCGAACACTCAACACTGGGGGAGTACCCGAAAGTACTCCGGGGGAGTGACTAAGTCACTCGGGGGGAGCAACAGAGAGTGCTCCGGGGGGAGCAACAGAGAGTGCTCCGGGGGGGCTTTTGCTCCGAGGAACCTACCTTCGAATAGCCTGTTCCGGGCACCACTTGCCGGGGTCCAGCCCCGGTGGATCTAGGGAATTCGAAGGGTGGACGGCGTTGGCGTGGAAAGACTTGTTTGTTTATTAATGTAAGATTAGATTAAGAAACTATAGTGTAGTAAGAAGATTAAGTGGAGGAAGAGGGCTGAATAGCTTGGTTTACGCGGAAGGCCAATAAAATTCCAGACAAGGAATTTGCACCATCTACGTTGGGCCACCGGCGCCCGCTTGAATATCTAAGGTGCCTCGCCTTAAGCTCCCTTTCGTGCGGGTCTTAACAGCCGGGGCAAGTAAGTAGACCTGGCGAGCCTCCGCGCCCCAGATGGAGATTCAGCCTGAAGTTAAAGTAAAGAGCAGAGAGAGGGAAGGGGAGAGAAGAAGAGAGAGAGAGAGACATGGGGGGAGCCAGAGTCCCAAGAAACCAGGCCGAGAGACTAGTTCGAGAAACTGGCCCCCATCCTTTATTGTTCAGAAGGCCTTTTATACTTTTGATAAAACACGGATATCAATGGGTAACACAAAATTATGTAGCGTTCGCAACCCAGATTCTTTCCGTATATCATTTTGTATACAAAAGGTCTCAGGTGATTTACATTATCTTTTGGCCAAGAGGCTTGTTAACACTTTTTGGCTCTCTTCCTTAATGAATGTTAATTTTGTTTCCCCTGAAGTGTTTTTTTTTTTAATCTGCATCTCCTTAAAGCATTAAAGTTACATCTCTATAGAACAAAGGTGCAGTGGGATATAACAAAGAAGGTACTTAACTCAAAGATCTAATGTTGCTAATACCAGGTCTACTACTTGTTTTTCTATATACCAACTATATCTAAAAATAAAGGATATGAAAATTTGGCAGCAAGCATTGACCCAAAAAATGAAACCATTAATCAGTCCTATTCTAAAGATTTTGACTCCTCGGAAGCTCCTACATTCCTAGGATGTTTTAAGCTTCCTGTGCCTCCTGCGGTCAGGAGGCCTCAAACAATGACATGCGCAGCTGTACGAGTCCTGCAGGCAGGCTAGAAAGCCATCGGAGGGGTTTTTGGATTGAAACACTCTTTCAAATGCAGAAGACTAAAGCCCTGAATTGACTTTTTCCAGAAAATGTCAGAAGAGTGGAAAAGCAGAGCACAAAAGCCGACAGAATTTTGTTGGGGTACGTGCTTAGGAATTTGCAGAGGGGTCCCTGAAGTCTGAGCACGCCTTGCGTATGTCAGCTTCCTTCCTCATGACCTTGTCACGGGCGGGATTCCTCTAACTGGCTCCCAGCAGGTGCCAGAACCTGAGGATTCCTCTCCAGTGCTGACATGGATCTTGGGGTACTTCTGGAGTCTCCCCAGGGGAGTTAGTCCTCGTCTCGAGTGGGGGCATGAACGTGCGCTTTCCTCTCGAGCTGTAGCAGCAGAGTCACGATTCCCTTCGCGTGGATCAAGGGATCTGTGGCTTTCCCTCGAGGCTTTCCCACGAGGCTTTCCAGGGGCTTTCCCACGAGGCTTTCCACAGGGCTGCCCAAGTGCCACCGTGGTGTGAGTCGATCCTCGGCTAGAAAGTCAAGGCAGTGCAGGGAAAACAGGTTTCCCTGGAATGGACTGAGACATCTGGGGGACTCTGCGAATGGTGGCACGACCCTGGAGTTCCTCTCGCCTTTCCTGTGGAGAGCGCATCATCTTGAGATGCGACGGGAACGCCGGGAATTCATTCCCAACCACACAGGGAAAGGATCCCTCCTCTCGAGCTAGGAGGCGGACGGGGCTCCTCTGGATGTGGGCGGGACTCTCGTGGTTCCTCTCGAGTGGAGACGGGTATGTCGGGGAACTTCATGAGTTGCAGCAAGGCTGTGAAGGACCCTTTGGAAGTTCCAGAGGTTAGGTGTGATTAGCCTCGAGTCGCCTCAGCGGAAATGGGCCTCATCTCGCATGGAGGGGACAACCTCCTGGATTTTCTAGACTTGCGGCAGGTGCTCTCGACTTACGACGGGGACCACAGGGACCCCTCTGGAGGCCTCAGGAAATGCCAGTCCCCATGCGAGTTGCTAGGGAGCCTTTCGGGGTTTTCTCTCCCGTCGATGCAGGGGCCTAAGACCTTGTGTGGAGTCGGTGCCAGAACCTGAGGATACCTCCCCAGTGCTGACATGGATCTTGGGGTACTTCTGGAGTCTCCCCAGCGGAGTCAGTCCTCGTCTCGAGTGGGGGTATGCCGTGCACTTTCCTCCAGAGCTGTAGCAGCGGTGTCATGCTTCCCTTCGCGTGGATCAAGGCATGTGTGGCTTTCCCTCGAGGCTTTCCCACGAGGCTTTCCCACGAGGCTTTCCCACAGGGCTGTCGCACGTGCCACCTTGGTGTGTGTCGATGTCGATCCTCGGCTTGAAAGTCGAGGCAGTGCAGGGGAAACAGGTTTAACTGGAATGGACTGAGAGATCTTGGAACTCTGGGAATGGTGGCACGACCCTGGAGTTCCTCTCGCCTTTCCTGTGGAGAACGCCTCCTCTTGAGATGCGACACAACGCCGGGAATTCATTCCCAAACACGCAGGGAAAGGATCCCTCCTGTCGAGCTAGGAGGCGGAAACGGGGCTCTTATGGATGTGGGCGGGACTCTCGTGCTTTCTCTCGAGTGGAGACGGGTATGTCGGCGAACTTCTTGAGTGGCAGAGATGGTGTAAAGGACCCTTTGGAAATTCCAGAGTTTAGGTGTGATTAGCCTGGAGACGCCTCAGCAGAAATGGGCCTCATCTCGCCTGGAGGGGAGAACCTCCTGGATTTTCTCGAGGTGCGGCAGGTGCTCTCGACTTACGACGGGGACCTCAGGGACCCGCTCTGGTGGCCTCAGGAAAGGCCAGTCCCCATGCGAGTTGCTCGGGGGCCTCTCGGGATTCCTCTCCCGTCGAAGCCTGGGCCTAAGACCTTGTGTGGAGTCGGTTCCGGAACCTGAGGATTCCTCTCCAGTGCTTACATCGATCTTGGGGTACTTCTGGAGTCTCCCCAGGGGAGTCAGTCCTCGTCTCGAGAGGCGGCAGGCACGTGCGCTTTCCTCCCGAGCTGTAGCAGAACTGTCACGCTTCCCTTCGCGTGGATCAAGGGATCTGTGGCTTTCCCACGAGGCTTTCCCGAGGCTTTCCACGAGGCTTTCCCCAGGGCTGTCCCACATGCCACCGTGGTGTGATTCGATCCTCGGCTTGAACGTCCAGGCAGTGCAGGGAAAACAGGTTTCCCTGGAATGGACTGAGACATCTGGGGGACTCTGGAATGGTGGCACGACCCTTGATTCCCTCTCGCCTTTCATGTGGAGAGCGCCTCCTCTTGAGATGCCGGGAATTCTTTCCTGACCACGCAGGGAAAGGGTCCCTCCTCTCGAGCTCGGAGGCGGAAACTGGGCTCCTCTGGATGTGGCCGGGACTCTCGTGCTTCCTCTCAAGTGGAGACAGGTATGTCGGGGAACTTCTTGAGTTGCAGCAAGGGTGTGAAGGACCCTTTGGAAGTTCCAGAGGTTAGGTGTGATTAGACTCGAAACGCCTCAGCAGAAATGGCCTCATCTCGCCTGGATTGGAGAACCTCCTGGATTTTCTCGAGTTGCGGCAGATGCTCTCGACTATGATGGGGACCTCAGGGACCCGCTCTGGTCGCCTCAGGAAAGGCCAGTCCCCATGCGAATTGCTCTGGGGCCTCTCGGGATTCTTCTCCCATAGATTCCGGGGTCTAAGACCTTGTGTGGAGTCGGTGCCGGAATCTGAGCATTCTTCTCCAGTGCTGACATGGATCTTGGGGTACTTCTGGAGTCTCCCAGGGGAGTCAGTCCTCATCTCGAGTGGGGCCATGCACGTGCGCTTTCCTCCGAGCTGTAGCAGCAGTGTCACGCTTCCCTTCGCGTGGATCAAGGGATCTGTGGCTTTCCCTCGAGGCTTTCCCACGAGGCTTTCCACGGGGCTTTCCCCACAGGGGGCTGTCTCACGTGCCCACCGTGGTGTGAGTCGATCCTCGCTTGAATGTCACGGCAGTGCAGGGAAAACAGGTTTCCCTGGAATGGACTGAGACATCTGGGGGACCTGGGAATGGTGGCACGACCCTGGAGTTC
>NW_017206974.1:0-4635 GCF_001704415.2 Capra hircus | reverse complement strand
AATCACTCCTAACCTCTGAACTTCCAACTGGTCCTTCACACCTTGCTGCAACTCAAGAAGTTCCCGACATACCCGTCTCCACTCGAGAGGAAGCACGAGAGTCCCGCCCACATCCAGAGAGGAGCCCCCGTTTCCGCCTCCTAGCTCGAGAGGAGGGATCCTTTCCTTGCGTTGTCGGGAAAGAATTCCGGCATTCCCGTCGCATCTCAAGAGGAGGCGCTCTCCACAGGAAAGGCGAGAGGAACTTCAGGGTCGTGCCACCATTCCCAGAGTCCCCCAGATGTCTCAGCCCATTCCAGGGAAACCTGTTCTCCCTGCACTGCCTCGACTTTCAAGCCGAGGATCGACTCACACCACGGTGGCACGTAGGAGAGCCCTGTGGGAAAGCCTCGTGGGAAAGCCTCGTGGAAAGCCTCGTAGGGAAGCTCGAGGGAAAGCCACAAATCCCTTGATCCACACGAAGGGAAGTGTGAAACTGCTGCGAGAGCTCGGGAGGAAATCGCATCTGCAGGCCCCACTCGACACGAGGACTGACGCCCCTGGGGAGACTCCAGAAGTACCACAAGATCCATGTCGGGACTGGAGAGGAATCCTCAGGTTCCGGCACTGGAGAGGAATCCTCAGGTTCCGGCACTGGAGAGGAATCCTCAGGTTCCGGCACTGACTCCACACAAGGTCTTAGGCTCCAGCATCGACGGGAGAGGAATCCTGAGAGGCCCCGAGCAACTCGCATGGGGACTGGCCTTTCCTGAGGCCACGAGAGCGGGTCGCTGAGGTCCCCGTCGTAAGTCGAGAGCACCTGCCGCAACTCGAGAAAATCCAGGAGGTACACCCCTCCAGGCAGATGAGGCCCATTTCCGCTGAGGCTTCTCGAGGCTAATAACACCTAACATCTGGAACTTCCAAAGGGTCCTTCACACCCTTGCTGCAACTCAAGAAGTTCCCCAACATACCCGTCTCCACTCGAGAGGATGCACGAGAGTCTCGCCACATGCAGAGGTGCCCCGTTTCCGCCTCCTAGCTCGAGAGGAGGTATCATTGCCTGCGTGGTCGCGGAAAGAATTCCCGGCGTTGCCGTCGCATCTCAAGAGGAGGCGCTCTCCACAGGAAGGCGAGAGGAACTCCAGGTCGTGCCACCATTCCAGAGTCCCCAGATGTCTCAGTCCATTCCAGGGAAACCTGTTTTCCCTGCACCTGCCTCGGCTTTCAAGCCGAGGATCGACTCACACCCACGGTGGCACGTGCGGACAGCCCTTGTGGGAAAGCTCGTGGGAAAGCTCGAGTGAAAGCCTCGAGGGAAGCCACAGATCCCATGATCCACAAGAAGGGAAGCGCGACACTGCTGCTACAGCTCGGGAGGAAATCACACGTGCATGCCCCAATCGAGACGAGGACTGAGTCTGCTGGGGAGACTCCAGAAGTACCCCAAGATCCATGTCAGCACTGGAGAGGAATCCTCAGATTCCTGCCACCGACTCCACACAAGGTCTTAGGCCCGCATCGACGGGAGAGGAATCCTGAGAGGCCCCCGAGCAACTCGCTGGGGACTGGCCTTTCCTGAGGCCACCAGAGCGGGTTCCTGGGTCCCCGTCGTAAGTCGAGAGAATCGGCCGCAACTCGAGAAAATCCAGGAGGTTCTCCCCTCCAGGCGAGTTGAGGCCCATTTCTGCTGAGCGTCTCGAGGCTAATCACACCTAACCTCTGGAACTTCAAAGGGACCTTCCACCCTTGCTGCAACTCAAGAAGTTCCCCGACATACCCGTCTTCACTGGAGAGGAAGCACGAGAGTCCGACCACATCCAGAGGAGCCCCGTTTCGCCTCATAGCTTGAGAGGAGGGATCCTTTCCCTGTGTGGTCGGAAGAAAGATTCCCGGCATTCCGTCGCATCTCAAGAGGAGGTGCTCTCACAGGAAAGGCGAGAGGAACTCCAGGGTCGTGCACCATTCCAGAGTCCCCCAGATTTCTCAGTCCATTCCAGGGAAACTGTTTTCCCTGCACTGCCTCGACTTTCAAGCCGAGGATCCACTCACACCACGGTGGCACGTGGGACAGCCTGAGGAAAGCCTCGTGGGAAAGCCTCCTGGGAAAGCCTCGATGGAAAGCCACAGATCCCTTGATCACGCGAAGGGAAGCGTGACATTGCTGCTACAGCTCGGGAGGAAGCGCACGTGCATGCCCCACTCGAGACGAGGACTGACTCCCCTGGGGAGACTCCAGAAGTACCCCAGGATCCATGTCAGCACTGGAGAGCAAAGCTCAGGTTCCGGCACCGACTCCACCCAAGTCTTAGGCCCGGCATCGACGCGAAGAGGAATCCTGAGAGGACCCGAGCAACTCGCATGGGGACTGGCCTTTCCTGTGGCTACCAGAGCGGGTCCCTGATGTCGCCCGTCGTAATTCGAGAGCACCTACCGCCAACTCGAGAAAATCCAGGAGGTTCTCCCCTCCAGGCGAGATGAGGCCCATTTCCCCTGAGCGTATCGAGACTAATCACACCTAACCTCTGGAACTTCCAAAGGGTCCTTCACACCCTTGCTGCAACTCAAGAAGTTCCCCGACATACCCGTCTCCACTTGAGAGAGCACGAGAGTCCGCCCCACATTCAGAGGAGCCCCGTTTCCGCTTCCTTGCTCTAGAGAGGGAACCCTTCCCTGAGTGGCCGGGAAAGAATTCCGGCGTTCCCGTCGCACCTCAAGAGCAGTCGCTCTCCACAGGAATGGCGAGAGGAACTCCAGGGTGGTGCCACCATTCCCAGAGTCCCCAGATGTCTCAGTCCATTCCAGGGAAACCTGTTTTCCCTGCACTGCCTCGACTTTCAGCCGAGGATCGAGTCACACCAAGGTGGCACTGGGAAAGCCATGTGGGAAATCCTCGTGGGAAAGCCTCGTGGGAAAGCCTCAAGGGAAAGCCCCTGATCCCTTGATCCGCGCGAAGGGAAGCATGACAATGCTGCTACAGCTCGGGAGGAAAGCGCACGTGCATCCCCCACTCGAGACGAGGACTGACTCCCCTGGGAGACTCCAGAAGTACCCCAAGATCCATGTCAGCACTGGAGAGGAATCCTCAGTTCGCGCACCGACTCCGCACAAGGTCTTAGGCCCCGGCATCGACGGGAGAGGAATCCCGAGAGGCCCCGAGCAACTCGCATGGGGACTGGCCTTTCCTGAGGCCACCAGAGCGGGTCCTGAGGTCCCCGTCGTAAGTCGAGAGCACCTGCCGCAACTGGAGAAATCCAGGAGGTTCTCCCCTGCAGGCGAGATGAGGCCCATTTCCGCTGAGGCGTCTCGAGGCAAATCACTCCTAACCTCTGGAACTTCCAACTGGTCCTTCACACCCTTGCTGCAACTCAAGAAGTTCCCCGACATACCGTCTCCACTCGAGAGGAAGCACGAGAGTCCCGCCCACATCCAGAGGAGCCCCGTTTCCGCCTCCTAGCTCGAGAGGAGGGATCCTTTCCTTGCGTTGTCGGGAAAGAATTCCCGGCATTCCCGTCGCATCTCAAGAGGAGGCGCTCTCCACAGGAAAGGCGAGAGGAACTTCAGGGTCGTGCCACCATTCCCAGAGTCCCCCAGATGTCTCAGCCCATTCCAGGGAAACCTGTTCTCCCTGCACTGCCTCGACTTTCAAGCCGAGGATCGACTCACACCACGGTGGCACGTAGGAGAGCCCTGTGGGAAAGCCTCGTGGGAAAGCCTCGTGGGAAAGCCTCGTAGGAAGCCTCGAGGGAAAGCCACAAATCCCTTGATCCACACGAAGGGAAGTGTGAAACTGCTGCGAGAGCTCGGGAGGAAATCGCATCTGCAGGCCCCCACTCGACACGAGGACTGACGCCCCTGGGGAGACTCCAGAAGTACCACAAGATCCATGTCGGGACGAGGAATCTCAGCACTGGAGAGGAATCCTCAGGTTCCGGCACTGGAGAGGAATCCTCAGGTTCCGGCACTGACTCCACACAAGGTCTTAGGCTCCAGCATCGACGGAGAGGAATCCTGAGAGGCCCCGAGCAACTCGCATGGGGACTGGCCTTTCCTGAGGCCACGAGAGCGGGTCGCTGAGGTCCCCGTCGTAAGTCGAGAGCACCTGCCGCAACTCGAGAAAATCCAGGAGGTACACCCCTCCAGGCAGATGAGGCCCATTTCCGCTGAGGCTTCTCGAGGCTAATAACACCTAACATCTGGAACTTCCAAAGGGTCCTTCACACCCTTGCTGCAACTCAAGAAGTTCCCCAACATACCCGTCTCCACTCGAGAGGATGCACGAGAGTCTCGCCCACATGCAGAGGTGCCCCGTTTCCGCCTCCTAGCTCGAGAGGAGGATCATTGCCCTGCGTGGTCGGGAAAGAATTCCCGGCGTTGCCGTCGCATCTCAAGAGGAGGCGCTCTCCACGGAAAGGCGAGAGGAACTCCAGGGTCGTGTCACCATTCCCAGAGTCCCCCAGATGTCTCAGTCCATTCCAGGGAAACCTGTTTTCCCTGCACTGCCTCTTTCAAGCGAGGATCGACTCACACCCCGGTGGACGTGGGACAGCCCTGTGGAAAGCCTCGTGGGAAAGCTCGAGTGAAAGCCTCGAGGGAAAGCCACAGATCCCATGATCCACAAGAAGGGAAGCGCCGACACTGCTGCTACAGCTCGGG
>NW_017206973.1:0-4636 GCF_001704415.2 Capra hircus | reverse complement strand
TCTACCGCTGAGCCCCCAGAGAGTCCTCATTTAAAAAGAGCTGGACGGTCACTTCTTTACTTGTTTTGCTGAGGAGTACAGCTCTTAGCAAAAAAGAGATTGTTTACCTAGCAAGTTTCCAGAGCACTAAAGATCATGCTCCCCAAACCAAGGGATCAGGTGTTTCCGTGCAAAAGACCGCCGTGCTCACTAACACGAGCCCAGATGTTGTGCTTTTGTGCAGGCCATGTGCTGGTCTTTACGAGGCGGAGGCAGTGGGCCGTGAAGCACGGGGTTCTCACGAGGCAGGTTTAGAAGGAGCTTTTCCTGCTCGTTGTCGACCTGCTTTATCAGGAGCCTGGTTTCCAGTTTCTGGGCCTGAGTGTGGCTGCTGGACTCGTCGAGCAGGACTGTTTCCTCCCCGTGTGGGAACAGAAAATAAAAAATGCGTGTTTTGCGCTTTAAAAACATACACTGAAGGAAACTATCCTTCCTGACACTAACGGTGGATGCGTGTCACTCCTTATCCATTTGTTAGCGCCCAGAACGCACAGCTCGGAAAGTGGACCTGAGCGTGCGCTGCTGACTTGGTTAATGAGGACCCGCCCACACTGGATCGGCCATCCTGCACGCTCTGCGCTGTGAGACACACACACACACCACGGCAGCTGCGTGTGTGCTTCAGGGGCCGAGAGGGAACTGCTGCTCTGAGAAATGTGAGCGCACTGGGAGTGCCCTGGAGGCCTGGTGGCTGGGAGTCCGTGCTTCCCTCGCCGGGGTCGAAAGTTTGATCCCTGTCCGAGGAGCTAAGATCTGGCAGGCTGCACGGCATGGCCCGTAAACCTCCAAAAACCAACAAAGCAAAAGAAAGCACAAAACACCAAAACACACACACACACACACACACACACACACACACCCCCCAGACAAAACATCTGAAAAACCCTCCAAAACACACCGAAGGCCATTTTTCTTTGCATTTGCTTCCTGTCGAGGAGGCAGAATATCAGGTGGCCTTCTTGACATAGGGGACTCTAGAACAGGTCACCTGTCCCACAGCGGTCCAGGCCCCTTCTGTAGAGACGCCCAGGTCACCTGGCGACGCTGGGTTGCTGAAAGGACCGCCACCCCTGGGTGCCCACACACACCGGCGGCCCCCCGTGTCCTCACGGCAGCCCTGCCCCATGAGGGCAGCCCTCCCGAGCCCCCTCGGCGGGTGGGGGTGGGGCCCTCAGAATGGTTCCGAGGTTCTGCAAAAGGTTCTGATTCCCTGTCAAGGCCGAAACCTATTCACGCCACTTCTTTTCCACAGAAAGCTCAGGCTCAGAGAGGCCCAGTGACTTGCCGTAGTTACGCAGAAAGCAGAGCTGGGCACGGCTTCGGCCTGACCCCCTGTAACCAGACCCAGATGGCGCTGCCTCGCCGGCTGTTAGAGCCACGTAGCCGTGGAGGGAGGCACCTTCCGTCATGACCCCCGCATTAGGCGTAAACCGGGGCGGTGCTGGTGGTTTAGTCGCTCAGTCGTGTCCGACTCTTGTGCCCCCATGGATTGCAGCCCGCCGGGCAAGGACACGAGTGAGTCGCCATTTCCTCCTCCAGGGGATCCTCCGACCCAGGGTCGAACCTGGGTTCCTTCATCGCAGGCAGATCCTTTACCGACCGAGTCACCTGCGACGTCCAAGGGCAGACGAGGCCGTTCCGCACGCACCACCCTCGGCCTCTGTTTTCTGGCTTTAGGAACAGCATTTTCTCACAGATGCTCATTTTTATTCCAAAGGTGCCTGGGACCGATTGCTCGAGTGTTATCCGCATAACTAACCCCAGTGTCCCCTTCTCACTTCCAGAAGGTGTTTTATCCAAATTCGTATAAGTTTTCTAGACAAGTTGCAGTGGGTGGAATGTTCCAGAACAACACTCTCAACGTCTACATGGAGAAGAGCATCGTGACAGGTCCTGACAACTACATCACCTCCTACGACCGCTCAAACTTCCACCGCAGCTACAGGGTCTGCAGGCCGTCCTTCTGCGACTGAGGGGCCTCCCGGCTCCTCGGCCGCTGTCTGCCCTAGTGCTGATGGTTCGCCCAGGCGTAAAGGATGCGTTTTACCACTTTTCCCGAAAACACTTTTCTCTCTAGATAAGCAGGCAAACGGGGCAGCGGTGCTCTGCTTTCTCTGTTTTACACCTGAGATGAAAAAGATGGCTTGACTTTCCATTAAAACTCTTGCCACGGCGTCAGTCCCTGACTCATCTGTAATCTGGGCGCAGGGCGCTGGGTGTTCTGAGACCCCGAGCTCGGCCTGGAGGCTGGGAAGGCCTGCAGCGCTCCACCTGTGTCTTAATCTGGACGCATCTTTGTTTTTAGCCTCATGACAGATTGTGGGGGTTTTCTGTTGTCAAGTAGCCTGCTGGGCCGCAGGGGGAGGGTTGGATCCCTTGCCCTGGTATGGACGAGAGCTGGTGAGGGAGCAGGGGTGCTCCGGAGTGGGGAAGGCTCCAGGCAGGACCGGGGGAGCCCAGGCCAGGCTCGGAGTGACCCCGAGCACTCCCTGCACCTGAGCACTCCCTTCTGAGCACTCCTTGCTGAGCACTCCCTGGCCCCTGAGCACTCCCTGGCCTCTGAGTACTCCCTGCACCCTGAGCACTCCCTGGCCCCGAGCACTCCCTGGCCCTGTGCACTCCCTGCTGAGCACTCCCCTGAGCATCCTTGCTGAGCACTCCCTCTGAGCACTCCCTGACACCCTGAGCACTCCCTGGGCCCTGAGCACTCCCTGGCCACTGAGCACTCCCTGGCCCCTGAGCACTCCCTGGCCCCTGAGCACTCCCTGGGCCCCTGAGCACTCCCTGCACTCCCTGCCTGAGCACTCCCTGGCCCTGAGCACTCCCTGCCCTGCACTCCCTGGCCCCTGAGCACTCCCTGCCCCTGTGCCACTCCCTGCTGAGCACTCCCTGGCCCCTGAGCACTCCCTGGCCCCTGAGCACTCCCTGCTGACACTCCCTGGCCCCTGAGCACTCCCTGGCCCTGAGCACTCTCCTGCAGCACCCTGGCACTGAGCACTCCCTGGCACTAGCCACTCCCTGGCCCTGAGCACTCCCTGGCCCTGAGCACTGCTGAGCCCTGGCCCCCCTGGCCACTGAGCACTCCCTCCCTGCACTCCCTGGCCCCTGAGCACTCCCTGGCCCCTGAGCACTCCCTGGCCCTGAGCACTCCCTGCCACCTGAGCACTCCTGGCCACTGAGCACTCCCTGGCCCCTGTGCCCTCCTGGCCCTGAGCCACTCCCTGCGCAGCGGTGAGCACTCCCTTGTGAGCACTCCCGCCCTGAGGCACTCCCTGGCCCCTGGAGGGCACTACCCTCGCACTGAGACTCCCTGGCCCTTGAGCACGCCTGCCCCTGGCACTCCCGGCCACTGAGCACTCCCTGTGAGCACTTCCCTGCCCCTGAGCACTCCCTGGCACTGAGCACTCCCTCCCTGAGCACTCCTTTGCGGGAGCACTCCCTGGCCACTGAGGGCACTCCTGGCCTTGTTGCACTTCCCTGCGCCCCTGAGCAACTCCCTGGCCACTGAGGCATCCCTGGCCACTGAGCACTCTCCTGCTGAGCAACTCTTGCTGAGCAACTCCCTGCACTGAGCACTCCCTGGCCCCTTGAGCCATCCCTGCACCCTGAGCCCGCTCCCTGGCCACTGCTTTAGCCACTCCCTGGCCCCGAGCACTCCCTGCCCTGGCACTCCCTTGGCCACTGAGCACTCCCTTGGCCACTGAGCACTCACCTGCTGAGTCACTCCTGCTGAGTACTCCCTGGCCCCTGAGCCACTTCCCGGGCCCTGAGCACTCCCTTGTGAGCACTCCCTTGCCCCTGAGCACTCCCTGGCCCCTGAAAACTCCCTGGGCCCCTCAGCAACGCGTGGCACTCGCAGCCTTCTTTCTGCTCCACCTGAGCCTTGTTGTGGCCAGGGGAGTGCCAGGGCAGGGGTGCTCAGGGGCAGGAGTGGTCTCAGCAGGAGTGCTCAGTGGCCAGGTAGGTGCTTCAGGTGCAGGGTAGTGGCTTCAGGCGGCCAGGGCCGCTCAAGTGGAGCTGCCACGGCTGGTGAGTGCTCAGTGGACCAGGCGAGTGTAGAAATATAAGCTGCTCAGGAGCCAGGGAGTGCTCCAGGGGGCCAGGCACGTCCTTGAGTGTTCAGTGGGCGGCCAGGGAGTGCTCACGGACAGGGCCAGGGGATGTGCGGTCAGGAGAGGGAGTGGCTCAGGGGGGTGCCAGCCGGGCTGGGGGCCGACCGGACGGCGCGTGGCGCTCCAGGGGCGGGGAGGGGGCGCCCGTGGGGCCCCCGCAGGGGGCGGGGGGCGCACAGGGGAGTGCCGCAGCGCGCGGGGCGGCGCGGAGTGGGGGCACGGCCGCCGGAGCGGCGTACGGCTGCAGCAGGGGAGGGGGGGGGCTTAGTCAGCAGCAGGCGGGAGCGGCCACTTGCTCACAAAAACACGTAGGCAGACGGAAACACTATCGGGGGGGGATAGTGCCTCAGTGTAGTGGCAGGGAGTGATAGCATGGGAGGCTCAAGGGCCAGGCGCGGATGCTCAGGAATTCTAGTGGCCAGGGAGCGCTCATTGGGTGGGGGCAGGAGTGACTCTCAGCGGCCAGGTATAATACTCAGTGCTCA
>NW_017206972.1:0-18260 GCF_001704415.2 Capra hircus | reverse complement strand
GCACGTGCGCTTTCCTTCCGAGCTGTAGCAGCGCAGTGTCGCATTCCCTTCGCGTGGATCAAGGATCTGTGGCTTTCCCTCGAGGCTCCCACGAGGCTTTCCCACAGGCTGTCCCACGTGCCACCGTGGGTGTGAGTCGATCCTCGTCTTGAAAGTGGAGGCAGTGCAGGGAATTACAGGTTTCCCTGGAATGGACTGAGACATCTGGGGGACTCTGGAATGGTGGCACGACCCTGGAGTTCCTCTCGCCTTTCCTTTGGAGAGCGCCTCCCTTGAGATGCGACGGAAATGCCGGGAATTCTTTCCTGACCACGCAGGGAAAGGATCCCTCCCCTCGAGCTAGGAGGCGGAAAACGGGGCTCCTCTGGATGTGGGCGGGACTCTCGTGCTTCTTTCGAGTGGAGTCGGGTATGTCGGGGAACTTCTTGAGTTGCAGCAAGGGTGTGAAGGACCCTTTGGAAGTTCCAGAGGTTAGGTGTGATTAGCCTCGAGATGCCTCAGCGGAAATGGGCCTCATCTCGCCTGGAGGGGAGAACCTCCTGGATTTTCTCGAGTTGTGGCAGGTGCTCTCGACTTACGACGGGGACCTCAGGACCCGCTCTGGTGGCCTCAGGAAAGGCCAGTCCGCATGCGAGTTGCTCGGGGGCCTCTCGGGATTCCTCTCCCGTCGATGCCGGGGCCTAAGACTGCCGGGAGCCAGTGTGAGGTAGCCCGCCCGTGACAAGGTTATGAGGAAGGAAGCTGACATACGCAAGGCGTGCTCAGACTTCAGGGATTCCTCTTGAAATTTTTAAGCACGTACCCCAACAAAAATCTGCCGGTTTTTGTGCTCTGCTTTTTCACTCTTCTGACCTTTTCTGGAAAAAGTCAATTCAGGCCGTTAGTCTTCTGCATTTGAAAGAGTGTTTCAATCCAAAAACCCTCTGATTTCTTTCTAGCCTGCCTGTAGGACTCGTACAGCTGCGCTTGTGATTGTTTGAGGCCTCCTGACCGCAGGAGGCACAGGAAGCTTAAAACATTCCTAGGAATGCCAGGAGCTTCCGAGGAGTCCAAAATCTTTAGAATAGACTGATTAAAAGTTTCATTTTTGGGGTCAATGCTTGCTGCCAAATTTTCATATCCTTTATTTTTAGATATAGTTGGTATATAGAAAAACAAGTAGTAGACCTGGTATTAGCAACATTAGATCTTTGAGTTAAGTACCTTCTTTGTTATAACCCACTGCACCTTTGTTCTATAGAGATGTAAACTTTAATGCTTTAAGGAGATGCAGATTAAAGAAAAAACACTTCAGGGGAAACAAAATTAACATTCATTAAGGAAGAGAGCCAAAAAGTGTTAACAAGCCTCTTGGCCAGAAGATAATGTAAATCACCTGAGACCTTTTGTTATACAAAATGATATACAGAAAGAATCTGGGTTGCGAACACTATATAATTTTGTGTTATCCATTGATCTCCATGTTTTATCAAAAGTATAAAAGGCCTTCTGAACAATAAAGGAGGAGGCCAGGGGCGGGGGGCCAGATTCTCGGACCAGCTTCTCGAACTAGTCTCTCAGCCTGGTTTCTTGGGACTCTGGCTCCCCCGTGTCTTTCTCTCTCTTTCTTCTTCTCTAACTTTCCTTCTCTCTGCTCTTTACTATAACTTCAGGATGAATCTCCACCTGGAGTGCGGAGTCTCGCCAGGTCTACTTACTTGCCCTGGCTGTTAAGACCGCACGAAAGGGAGCTTAAGGCGAGGCACCCTTAGATATTCAAGCGGGCGCCGGTGGCCAACGTAGGAGGTGCAAATTCCTTGTCTGGAATTTATTGACCGTCCGAGTAAACCAAGCTATTCAGCCTTCTTCCTCCACTTAATCTTCTTACTACACTATAGTTTCCTAATCTAATCTTACATTAATAAATAAACAAGTCTTTCCACGCCAACGCCGTCCACCCTTCGAATTCCCTGGATCCACCGGGGCTGGACCCCGGCATCAGACCTTGTGTAGAGTCGGTGCCGGAACCTGAGGATTCCTCTCCAGTGCTGACATGGATCTTGGGTACTTCTGGAGTCTCCCCAGGGGAGTCAGTCCTCGTCTCGAGAGGGGGCATGCACGTGCGCTTTCCTCCCCAGCCGTAGCAGCAGTGTCACGCTTCCCTTCGAGTGGATCAAGGTATCTGTGGCTTTCCCTCGAGGTTTTCCCACGAGGCTTTCCCACGAGGCTTTCCCACAGCGCCGTCCACCTGCCACCGTGGTGTGAGTCGATCCTCGGCTTGAAGTCGAGGCAGTGCAGGGAAAGCAGGTTTCCCTGGAATGGACTGAGACATCTGGGGACTCTGGGAATGGTGGCACGGCCCTGGAGTTCCTCTCGCCTTTCCTGTGGAGAGCGCCTCCTCTTGAGATGCGACGGGAACGCCGGAATTCTTTCCCCACCACGCAGGGAAAGGATCCCTCCTCTCGAGCTAGGAGGCAGAAACGGGGCTCCTCTGGATGTGGGCGGGACTCCCGTGCTTCCTCTCGAGTGGAGATCGGGAATGTTGGCGAAACTTCTTGAGTTGCAGCAAGGGTGTGAAGGACCCTTTGGAAGTTCCAGAGGTTTAGGTGTGATGAGCCTCGAGACGCCTCAGCGGAAATGGGCCTCATCTCGCCTGGAGGGGAGAACCTCCTGGATTTTCTCGAGTTGTGGCAGGTGCTCTCGACTTACGACGGGGACCTCAGGGACCCGCTCTGGTGTCCTCAGGAAAGGCCAGTCCCCATGCGAGTTGTTCGGGGCCTCTCGGCAGCTTCTCGGTTTCCTCTCCCGTCGATGCTGGGGCCTAAGACCTTGTGTGGAGTCAGTGCCGGAACCTGAGGATTCCTCTCCAGTGCTGACATGGATCTTGGGGTACTTCTGGAGTCTCCCCAGGGGAGTCAGTCCTCGTCTCAAGTGGGGCATGCACGTGCGCTTTCCTTCCGAGCTGTAGCAGCAGTGTCGCACTTCCCTTCGCGTGGATCAAGGGATCTGTGGCTTTCCCTCGAGGCTTTCCCACGAGGCTTTCCCACAGGGCTGTCCCACGTGCCACCGTGGTGTGAGTCGATCCTCGTCTTGAAAGTGGAGGCAGTGCAGGGAATACAGGTTTCCCTGGAATGGACTGAGACATCTGGGGGACTCTGGGAATGGTGGCACGACCCTGGAGTTCCTCTCGCCTTTCCTTTGGAGAGCGCCTCCCCTTGAGATGCGACGGAAATGCCGGGAATTCTTTCCTGACCACGCAGGGAAAGGATCCCTCCCCTCGAGCTAGGAGGCGGAAACGGGGCTCCTCTGGATGTGGGCGGGACTCTCGTGCTTCTTTCGAGTGGAGTCGGGTATGTCGGGGAACTTCTTGAGTTGCAGCAAGGGTGTGAAGGACCCTTTGGAAGTTCCAGAGGTTAGGTGTGATTAGCCTCGAGATGCCTCAGCGGAAATGGGCCTCATCTCGCCTGGAGGGGAGAACCTCCTGGATTTTCTCGAGTTGTGGCAGGTGCTCTCGACTTACGACGGGGACCTCAGGGACCCGCTCTGGTGGCCTCAGGAAAGGCCAGTCCGCATGCGAGTTGCTCGGGGGCCTCTCGGGATTCCTCTCCCGTCGATGCCGGGGCCTAAGACTGCCGGGAGCCAGTGTGAGGTAGCCCGCCCGTGACAAGGTTATGAGGAAGGAAGCTGACATACGCAAGGCGTGCTCAGACTTCAGGGATTCCTCTTGAAATTTTTAAGCACGTACCCCAACAAAAATCTGCCGGTTTTTGTGCTCTGCTTTTTCACTCTTCTGACCTTTTCTGGAAAAAGTCAATTCAGGCCGTTAGTCTTCTGCATTTGAAAGAGTGTTTCAATCCAAAAACCCTCTGATTTCTTTCTAGCCTGCCTGTAGGACTCGTACAGCTGCGCTTGTGATTGTTTGAGGCCTCCTGACCGCAGGAGGCACAGGAAGCTTAAAACATCCTAGGAATGCAGGAGCTTCCGAGGAGTCAAAATCTTTAGAATAGGACTGATTAAAAGTTTCATTTTTGGGGTCAATGCTTGCTGCCAAATTTTCATATCCTTTATTTTTAGATATAGTTGGTATATAGAAAAACAAGTAGTAGACCTGGTATTAGCAACATTAGATCTTTGAGTTAAGTACCTTCTTTGTTATAACCCACTGCACCTTTGTTCTATAGAGATGTAACTTTAATGCTTTAAGGAGATGCAGATTAAAGAAAAACACTTCAGGGGAAACAAAATTAACATTCATTAAGGAAGAGAGCCAAAAAGTGTTAACAAGCCTCTTGGCCAGAAGATAATGTAAATCACCTGAGACCTTTTGTATACAAAATGATATACAGAAAGAATCTGGGTTGCGAACACTATATAATTTTGTGTTATCCATTGATCTCCATGTTTTATCAAAAGTATAAAAGGCCTTCTGAACAATAAAGGAGGAGGCCAGGGGCCGGGGGCCAGATTCTCGGACCAGCTTCTCGAACTAGTCTCTCAGCCTGGTTTCTTGGGACTCTGGCTCCCCCCGTGTCTTTCTCTCTCTTTCTTCTTCTCTAACTTTCCTTCTCTCTGCTCTTTACTATAACTTCAGGATGAATCTCCACCTGGAGTGCGGAGTCTCGCCAGGTCTACTTACTTGCCCTGGCTGTTAAGACCCGCACGAAAGGGAGCTTAAGGCGAGGCACCCTTAGATATTCAAGCGGGCGCCGGTGGCCAACGTAGGAGGTGCAAATTCCTTGTCTGGAATTTTATTGACCGTCCGAGTAAACCAAGCTATTCAGCCTTCTTCCTCCACTTAATCTTCTTACTACACTATAGTTTCCTAATCTAATCTTACATTAATAAATAAACAAGTCTTTCCACGCCAACGCCGTCCACCCTTCGAATTCCCTGGATCCACCGGGGCTGGACCCCGGCATCAGACCTTGTGTAGAGTCGGTGCCGGAACCTGAGGATTCCTCTCCAGTGCTGACATGGATCTTGAGGTACTTCTGGAGTCTCCCCAGGGGAGTCAGTCCTCGTCTCGAGAGGGGGCATGCACGTGCGCTTTCCTCCCCAGCCGTAGCAGCAGTGTCACGCTTCCCTTCGAGTGGATCAAGGTATCTGTGGCTTTCCCTCGAGGTTTTCCCACGAGGCTTTCCCACGAGGCTTTCCCACAGCGCCGTCCCACCTGCCACCGTGGTGTGAGTCGATCCTCGGCTTGAAAGTCGAGGCAGTGCAGGGAAAGCAGGTTTCCCTGGAATGGACTGAGACATCTGGGGGACTCTGGGAATGGTGGCACGGCCCTGGAGTTCCTCTCGCCTTTCCTGTGGAGAGCGCCTCCTCTTGAGATGCGACGGGAACGCCGGGAATTCTTTCCCCACCACGCAGGGAAAGGATCCCTCCTCTCGAGCTAGGAGGCAGAAACGGGGCTCCTCTGGATGTGGGCGGGACTCCCGTGCTTCCTCTCGAGTGGAGTCGGGAATGTTGCGAAACTTCTTGAGTTGCAGCAAGCGTGTGAAGGACCCTTTGGAAGTTCCAGAGTTTAGGTGTGATGAGCCTCGAGACGCCTCAGCGGAAATGGGCCTCATCTCGCCTGGAGGGGAGAACCTCCTGGATTTTCTCGAGTTGTGGCAGGTGCTCTCGACTTACGACGGGGACCTCAGGGACCCGCTCTGGTGTCCTCAGGAAAGGCCAGTCCCCATGCGAGTTGTTCGGGGGCCTCTCGGCAGCTTCTCGGGTTTCCTCTCCCGTCGATGCTGGGGCCTAAGACCTTGTGTGGAGTCAGTGCCGGAACCTGAGGATTCCTCTCCAGTGCTGACATGGATCTTGGGGTACTTCTGGAGTCTCCCCAGGGGAGTCAGTCCTCGTCTCAAGTGGGGGCATGCACGTGCGCTTTCCTTCCGAGCTGTAGCAGCAGTGTCGCACTTCCCTTCGCGTGGATCAAGGGATCTGTGGCTTTCCCTCGAGGCTTTCCCACGAGGCTTTCCCACAGGGCTGTCCCACGTGCCACCGTGGTGTGAGTCGATCCTCGTCTTGAAAGTGGAGGCAGTGCAGGGAATACAGGTTTCCCTGGAATGGACTGAGACATCTGGGGGACTCTGGGAATGGTGGCACGACCCTGGAGTTCCTCTCGCCTTTCCTTTGGAGAGCGCCTCCCCTTGAGATGCGACGGAAATGCCGGGAATTCTTTCCTGACCACGCAGGGAAAGGATCCCTCCCCTCGAGCTAGGAGGCGGAAACGGGGCTCCTCTGGATGTGGGCGGGACTCTCGTGCTTCTTTCGAGTGGAGTCGGGTATGTCGGGGAACTTCTTGAGTTGCAGCAAGGGTGTGAAGGACCCTTTGGAAGTTCCAGAGGTTAGGTGTGATTAGCCTCGAGATGCCTCAGCGGAAATGGGCCTCATCTCGCCTGGAGGGGAGAACCTCCTGGATTTTCTCGAGTTGTGGCAGGTGCTCTCGACTTACGACGGGGACCTCAGGGACCCGCTCTGGTGGCCTCAGGAAAGGCCAGTCCGCATGCGAGTTGCTCGGGGGCCTCTCGGGATTCCTCTCCCGTCGATGCCGGGGCCTAAGACTGCCGGGAGCCAGTGTGAGGTAGCCCGCCCGTGACAAGGTTATGAGGAAGGAAGCTGACATACGCAAGGCGTGCTCAGACTTCAGGGATCCCTCTTGAAATTTTTAAGCACGTACCCCAACAAAAATCTGCCGGTTTTTGTGCTCTGCTTTTTCACTCTTCTGACCTTTTCTGGAAAAAGTCAATTCAGGCCGTTAGTCTTCTGCATTTGAAAGAGTGTTTCAATCCAAAAACCCTCTGATTTCTTTCTAGCCTGCCTGTAGGACTCGTACAGCTGCGCTTGTGATTGTTTGAGGCCTCCTGACCGCAGGAGGCACAGGAAGCTTAAAACATCCTAGGAATGCAGGAGCTTCCGAGGAGTCAAAATCTTTAGAATAGGACTGATTAAAAGTTTCATTTTTGGGGTCAATGCTTGCTGCCAAATTTTCATATCCTTTATTTTTAGATATAGTTGGTATATAGAAAAACAAGTAGTAGACCTGGTATTAGCAACATTAGATCTTTGAGTTAAGTACCTTCTTTGTTATAACCCACTGCACCTTTGTTCTATAGAGATGTAACTTTAATGCTTTAAGGAGATGCAGATTAAAGAAAAACACTTCAGGGGAAACAAAATTAACATTCATTAAGGAAGAGAGCCAAAAAGTGTTAACAAGCCTCTTGGCCAGAAGATAATGTAAATCACCTGAGACCTTTTGTATACAAAATGATATACAGAAAGAATCTGGGTTGCGAACACTATATAATTTTGTGTTATCCATTGATCTCCATGTTTTATCAAAAGTATAAAAGGCCTTCTGAACAATAAAGGAGGAGGCCAGGGGCCGGGGGCCAGATTCTCGGACCAGCTTCTCGAACTAGTCTCTCAGCCTGGTTTCTTGGGACTCTGGCTCCCCCCGTGTCTTTCTCTCTCTTTCTTCTTCTCTAACTTTCCTTCTCTCTGCTCTTTACTATAACTTCAGGATGAATCTCCACCTGGAGTGCGGAGTCTCGCCAGGTCTACTTACTTGCCCTGGCTGTTAAGACCCGCACGAAAGGGAGCTTAAGGCGAGGCACCCTTAGATATTCAAGCGGGCGCCGGTGGCCAACGTAGGAGGTGCAAATTCCTTGTCTGGAATTTTATTGACCGTCCGAGTAAACCAAGCTATTCAGCCTTCTTCCTCCACTTAATCTTCTTACTACACTATAGTTTCCTAATCTAATCTTACATTAATAAATAAACAAGTCTTTCCACGCCAACGCCGTCCACCCTTCGAATTCCCTGGATCCACCGGGGCTGGACCCCGGCATCAGACCTTGTGTAGAGTCGGTGCCGGAACCTGAGGATTCCTCTCCAGTGCTGACATGGATCTTGGCGTACTTCTGGAGTCTCCCCAGGGGAGTCAGTCCTCGTCTCGAGTGGGGGCATGCACGTGCGCTTTCCTCCCGAGCTGTAGCAGCAGTGTCACGCTTCCCTTCGCGTGGATCAAGGGATCTGTGGCTTTCCCACGAGGCTTTCCCACAGGGCTGTCCCACGTGCCACCGTGGTGTGAGTCGATCCTCGGCTTGAAAGTCGAGGCAGTGCAGGGAAAACAGGTTTCCCTGGAATGGACTGAGACATCTGGGGGACTCTGGGAATGGTGGCACGACCCTGGAGTTCCTCTTGCCTTTCCTGGGGAGAGCGCCTCCTCTTGAGATGCGACAGGAACGCCGGGAATTCTTTCCCGACCACGCAGGGAAAGATCCCTCCTCTCGAGCTAGGAGGCGGAAACCGCGCTCCTCTGGATGAGGGAGGGACTCTCGTGATTCCTCTCGAGTGGAGACGGGTATGTCGGGGAACTTCTTGAGTTGCAGCAAGGGTGTGAAGGACCCTTTGGAAGTTCCAGAGGTTAGGTGTGATTAGCCTCGAGATGCCTCAGCGGAAATGGGCCTCATCTCTCCTGGAGGGGAGAACCTCCTGGATTTTCTCGAGTTGCGGCAGGTGTTCTCGACTTATGACGGGGACCTCAGGGACCCGCTCTGGTGGCCTCAGGAAAGGCCAGTCCCCAGCGAATTGCTCGGGGGTATCTCAGGATTCCTCTCCTGTCGATGCCGGGGCCTAAGACCTTGTGTGAAGTCGGTGCCGGAACCTGAGGTTTCCTCTCCGGTGCTGACATGGATCTTGGGGTATTTCTGGAGTCTCCCCAGGGGAGTCAGTCCTCGTCTCGAGTGGGGGCATGCACGTGCGCTTTACTCCCAAGCTGTAGCAGCAGTGTCGCGCTTCCCTTCGCGTGGATCAAGGGATCTGTGGCTTTCCCTCGAGGCTTTCCCTCGAGGCTTGCCCACAGGTCTGTCCCACGTGTCACCGTGGTGTGAGTCGATCCTAGGCTTGAAAGTCGATTCTGTGCAGGGAAAATAGTTTTCCCTGGAATGGACTGAGACATCTGGGGGACTCTGGGAATGGTGGCACGACCCTGGAGTTCGTCTCGCCTTTCCTGTGGAGAGCACCTCCTCTTGAGATGCGACGGGTACGCCGGGAATTCTTTCCCGACCACGCAGGGAAGGGATCCCTGCTCTCAAGCTATGAGGCGGAAACGGGGCTCCTCTTGATGTGGGCGGGACTCTCGTGCTTCCTCTCGAGAGGAGACGGGTATGTCGGGGAACTTCTTGAGTTGCAGCAAGGATGGGAAGGACCCTTTGTAAGTTACAGAGGTTAGGTGTGATTAGCCTGGAGATGCCTCAGCAGAAATGGGCCTCATCTCGCCTGGAGGGGAGAACCTCCAGGATTTTCTCGAGTTAGGGCAGGTGCTCTCGACTTACGACGGGGATCTCAGGGACCCGCTCTGGGGGCCTCAGGAAAGGCCATTCCCCATTCGAGTTGCTCGGGGCCTCTCGCGATTCCTCTTCCGTCGATGCTGGGGCCTAAGAACTTGTGTGGAGTCGGTGCCAGAACCTGAGGTTTCCTCTCCAGTGCTGACATGGATCTTGGGGTACTTCTGGAGTCTCCCCATGGGAGTCACTCCTCATCTCGAGTGGGGGCATGCACCTGCGCTTTCTTCCCGAGGTGTAGCAGCAGTGTCATGCTCCCGTCGCCTGGATCAAGGGATCAGTGGCTTTCCCTCGAGGCTTCCTCACGAGGCTTTCCCACAAGGCTTTCCCACGAGGCTTTCCCACAGGGCTGTCCCACGTGCCACCGTGGTGTGAGTCTATCCTTGGCAGGAAAGTCGAGGCAGTGCAGGGAAAACAGGTTTCCCTGGAATGGACTGAGACATCTGGGGGACTCTGTGAATGGTGGCACCACCCTGGAGTTCCTCTCGCCTTTCCTGTGGAGAGCGACTCCTCTTGAGAAGCGACGGGAACGCTGGGTATTCTTTCCCGACCACGAAAGGAAATGATCCCTCCTCTCGAGCTAGGAGGCGGAAACGGGGTTCCTCTGGATGTGAGCGGGACTCTCGTGCTTCCTCTCAAGTGGAGACGGGTATGTCGGGGAACTTCTTGAGTTGCAGCAAGGGTGTGAATCACCCTTTGGAAGTTACAGAGGTTTGGTGTGATTAGCCTCGAGACACCTCAGCAGAAATGGGCCTCATCTCGCCTCAGGGGAAATCCACCTGGATTTTCTCTTGTTGCGGCAGGTGCTCTCGACTTCCGATGGGGACCTCAGCGACCCGCTCTGGTGGCCTCAGGAAAGGCCAGATCCCAGGCGAGTTGTTCGGGGGCCTCTCGGGACTCCTCTCCCGTCGAGGCCGGGGCCTAAGATCTTGTGTGGAGTCGGTGCCGGAACCTGAGGATTCCTCTCCATTGCTGACATGGATCTTGGGCTACTTCTCGAGTCTCCCCAGGGGAGTCTTTCGTCGTCTCGAGTGGGGGCATGCACGTGAGCTTTCCTCCCGAGCTGAAGCAGCAGATTCACGGCTTCCCTTCCCGTGGATCAAGGGATCTGTGGCTATCCCTCGAGGCTTTCCCACGAGGCTTCCCACAGGTTTGTACCACGTGCCACCGTAGTGTGAGTCGTTCCTCGGCATGAAAGTCGAGGCAGTGCAGGGAAAACAGGTTTCCCTGGAATGGACTGAGACATCTGGGGGTCTCTGGGAATGGTGGCACGACCCTGGAGTTTCTCTCGCCTTTCCTGTGGAGAGCGCCTCCTCTTGAGTTGCGACGGAAACTCCGAGAATTTTTTACCGAACACGCAGGGAAAGGATCCCTTCTCTCAAGCTAGGAGGGGTAAATGGGGCTCCTCTGGATGAGGGCGGGACACTCGTAGTTCCTCTCGAGTGGAGACGGATATGTTGGGGAACTTCTTGAGATGCAGCAAGGGTGTGAAGGACCCTTTGGAAGTTCCAGAGTTTAGGCTGTGATTAGCCTCGATACGCCTCAGCCGAAATGGGCCTCATCTCGCCTGGAGGGGAGAACCTCCTGGATTTTCTCGAGTTGCTGCACGTGCTCTCGATTTACGACGGGGACCTCAGGGACCCACTCTGGTGGCCTTAGGAAAGGCCAGTCCCCATGCGAGTTGCTCGGGGGCCTCTCGGGATTCCTCTCCCGTCGATGACGGGGCCTAAGACCTTGAGTGGTGATGGTGCTCCAACCTGAGGATTCCTCTCCTGTCCTGACATGGATCTTGGGGTACTTCTGGAATCTCCCCAGCGTAGTCAGTCCTCGTATCTAGTGGGGGCATGCACGTACTCTTTCCTCCCGAGCTGTAGCAGCAGTGTCACGCTTCCCTTCGAGTGGATTAAGGGATCTGTGGCTTTCCCTCGAGGCTTTCCCATGAGGCTTTCCCACGAGGCTTTCCCACAGGGCTGACCCACGTGCCACCGTGGTGTGAGTCGATCCTCGGCTTGAAAGTCGAGACATTGCAGGGAAATCAGTTTTCCCTGGAATGAAATGAGACATCTGGGGGACTCTGGGAATGGTGGCACGACCCTGGAGTTCCTCTCGCCTTTCCTGTGGAGAGCGCCTTCTCTTGAGATGCGACAGGAACGCCGGGAATTCTTTCCCATCCACGCAGGGAATTGGATCCCTCCTCTCGAGCTAGGAGGCGGAAACGGGGCTCCTCTCGATGTGGGCGGGACGCTCGTGTTCCTCTCGAGTGGCGACGGGTATGTCGAGAAATTTCTTGAGTTGCAGCAAGGGTGTGAAGGACCCTTTGGAAGTTCCAGACGTTAGGTGTGATTAGCCTCGAGACGCCTCAGCGGAAATGGGCCTCATCTCACCTGGAGGGGAGAACCTCCTGGATTTTCTCGAGTTGCGGCAGGTGCTCTCGACCTACGACCGGGACGTCAAGTACGCGCTCTGGTGGCCTCAGGAAAGGCCAATCTCCTTGCGAGTTGCTCGGGGATCACTCGGGATTCTTCTCTCGTCGATGCCGGGGCTTAAGACCTTGTGTGGAGTCGGTGCCGGAACCTGAGGATTCCACTCCAGTGCTGACATGGATCTTGGGGTACTTCTGGAGTCTCCCCAGTGGAGTCAGTCCTCGTCTCGAGTGGGGGCATGCACGAGCGCTTTTCTCCCGAGCTGTAGCAGCAATGTCACACTTCTATTCGCATGGATCAAGGGATCTGTGGCTTTCCCTCGAGGCTTTCCCACAAGGCTTTCCCACGAGGATTTCCCACAGGGCTGTCGCACGTGCCACCGTGGTGTGAGTCGATCCTCGGCTTGAAAGTCGAGGCAGTGCAGGGAAAACAGGTTTCCCTGGAATGGACTGAGAAATCTGGGGGACTCTGGGAATGGGGGAACGACCCTGGAGTTCCTCTCGCCTTTCCTGTGGAGAGTGCCTCCTCTTGAGATTCAACGGGAACGCTGGAATTTCTTTCCCGACCACGCAGGGAAAGGATCCCTCCTCTCGAGCTAGGAGGCGGAAACGGGGCTCCTCTGGATGTGGGCGGAACTCTCGTGCTTCCTCTCGAGTGGAGACGGGTATGTCGGGAAACTTCTTGAGTTGCAGCAAGGGTGTGAAGGACCCGTTGGAAGTTCCAGAGGTTAGGTGTGATTAGCCTCGAGACGCCTCAGCGCAAATGGACCTCATCTTGCCTGGAGGGGAGAACCTCCTGGATTTTCTCGAGTTGCGGCAGGTGCTCTCGACTTACGACGGGGAACACAGGGACCCCCTCTGGTGGCCTCAGGAAAGGCCAGTCCCCATGCGAGTTGCACGGGGCCCTCTAGGGATTCCTCTCCCGTCGATGCCGGGCCCTAAGACCTTGTGTGGAGTCGGTGCCGGAACCTGAGGATTCCTCTCCAGTGCTGACATGGATCTTGGGGTACTTCTGGAGTCTCCCCAGGGGAGTCAGTCCTCCTCTAAGTGGTGGCATGCACGTGCGCTTTCCTCCCGAGCTGTAGCAGCAGTGTCACGCTTCCCTTCGCGTGGATCAAGGGATCTGTGGCTTTCCCTCCAGGCTTTCCCAGGAGGCTTTTCCACGATGCTTTCCCACAGGGCTGTCCCACGTGCCACCGTGGTGTGAGTCGATCCTCGGCTTGAAAGTCGAGGCAGTGCAGGGAAAACAGGTTTCCCTGGAATGGACTGAGAAATCTGGGGGACTCTGGGAATGGGGGAACGACCCTGGAGTCCTCTCGCCTTTCCTGTGGAGAGTGCCTCCTCTTGAGATGCAGCGGAAACGCCAGAAATTCTTTCCCGAACACGCAGGGAAAGGATCGCTCCTCTCGAGCTAGGAAGCTGAAACGGGGCTCCTCTGGATGTGGGCGGGACTCTCGTGCTTCCTCTCGACTGGAGACGGGTATGTCGGGGAACTTCTTGAGTTGCAGCAAGGGTGTGAAGTACCCTATGGAAGTTCCAGAGGTTAGGTGTGATTAGCCTCCAGACGCCTCAGCGGAAATGGGCCTCATCTCGCCTGGAGGGGAGAACCTCTTGGATTTTCTCGAGTTGTGGCAGGTGCTCTCGACTTACGACGGGGACCTCAGGGACCCGCTCTGGTGGCATATCGAAAGGACGGTCCCCATGCGAGTTACTCGGGGGCCTCTAGGGATTCCTCTCCCGTCGATGCCGGAGCATAAAACCTTGTGTGGAGTAGGTGGCGGAACCGGAGGATTCCTCTCCAGTGCTGACATGGATCTTGGGGTACTTCTGGAGTCTCCCCAGGGGAGACAGTCCTCGTCTCGAATGGGGGCATGAACGTGCGCTTTCCTCCCGAGCTTTAGCAACAGTGTCGCGCTTCCCTTCGCGAGTATCAAGTGATCTGTGGCTTTCCCAAGAGGCTTTCCCACGAGGCTTTCCCACGAGGCTTTCCCACAGGGCTGTCCCACGTGCCACCGTGGTGTGAGTCGATCCTCGGCTTGAAAGTCGAGGCAGTGCAGGGAAAACAGGTTTCCCTGGAATGGACTGAGACATCTGGGGGCTCTGGGAATGGTGAAACGACCCTGGAGTTCCTCTCGCCTTTCCTGTGGAGAGCGCCTCCTCTTGAGATGCGACGGGAACGCCGGGAATTCTTTCCCGACCACGCAGGGAAAGTATCCCTCCTCTCTAGCTTGGAGGCGGAAACGGGTCTCCTCTGGATGTGGGCGGGACTCTCGTGCTTCCTGTCGAGTGGAGACGGGCATGTTGGGGAACTTCTTGAGTTGCAGCAAGGGTGTGAATGACCCTTTGGAAGTTCCAGAGTTTAGGTGTGATTAGCCTCGAGACCCCTCAGCGGAAATGGGCCTCATCTCGCCAGGAAAGGAGAACCTCCTGGATTTTCTCGAGTTGCAGCAGGTGCTCTCGACTTACGACGGTGACATCAGGGACCCCCTCTTGTGGCCTCACGAAAGGGAAGTCCCCATGCGAGTTGCTCATGGGTCTCTCGGGATTCGTCTCCCGTCGATGCCGGGACCTAAGATCTTGTGTGGAGTCTGTGCCAAAACCTGAGGATTCCTCTCCAGTGCTGACATGTATCTTGGGGTGTTTCTGGAGTCTCCCCAGGGGAGTCAGTCCTCGTCTCGAGTCGGGGCATGCACGTGCGCTTTCCTCCGAGCTGTAGCAGCAGTGTTGAGCTTCCCTTCGCGAGGATCAAGGGATCTGTGGCTTTCCCTCGAGGCTTTCCCACGACGCTTTTCCACGACGCTTTCCCACAGGACTGTCCCACCTGCCACCTTGGTGTGAGTCGAACCTCTTCTTGAAAGTCGAGGCAGTGCAGGGAAAACAGGTTTCCCTGGAATGGACTAAGACATCTGTGGGACTCTGGGAATGGTGGCACGACCCTGGAGTTCCTCTCGCCTTCCCTGTGGAGAGCGCCCCCTCTTGAGATGCGATGGGAACGCCGGGAATTCTTTCCCGACCACGCAGGGAAAGGATCCCTCCTCTCGAGCTAGGAGTCGGAAACGGGGCTCCTCTGGATGTGGGCGGGACTCTCGTTCTTCCTCTCGAGTGGAGACTGGTATGTTGGTGATCTGCTTGAATTGCAGAAAGGGTGTGAAGGACCCTTTGGAAGTTCCAGAGGTTAGGTGTGATTAGCCGTGAGAGAACTCAGTGGAAATGGGCCTCATCTCGCCAAGAAGGGAGAACCTCCTGGATTTTCTCAAGTTGCGGCAGGTGCTCTCGAATTACTACGGGGACCTCAGGGACCCGCTCTGGTGGCCTCAGGAAAGGCCAGTCCCCATGCGATTTGCTCGGGGTCCTCTCGGGATTCCTCTCCCATCGATGCCAGGGCCTAAGACCTTGTTTGGAGTCGGTGTCGGAAACTGAGAATTCCTCTCCAGTTCTGACATGGATCTTGGGGTACTTCTGGAGTCTCCCCAGGGGAGTCAGTCCTCGTCTCGAGTGGGGGCATGCACGTGCACTTTCCTCCCGAACTGTAGCAGCAGTGTCACGCTTCCCTTCCCGTGTATCCTAGGATCAGTGGCTTTCCCTCGAGGCTTTAAGCGAGGCTTTCCCACGACGCTTTCCCACCAGGCTTTCCCACGACGCTTTCCCAAGTTGATGTCCCACGTGTCACCGTGGTGTCAGTCGATCCTCGTCTTGAAAGTTGAGTCAGTGCCGGGAAAACAGGCTTCCGTGGAATGGACTGAGACATCTGGGGGATCTGGGAATGGTGGCACGACCCTGGAGTACCTCTCGCCTTTCCTGTGGAGAGCGCTCCCTCTTGAGATGTGACGGGAACGCCGGGAATTCTTTCCCGACCACGCAGGGAATGGATCCCTCCTGTTGAGCTATGAGGCGGAAACGGGGCTCATCTGGATGTGGGCGGGACACTCGTGCTTCCTCTCGAGTGGAAACGGGTATGTCGGGGAACTTCTTGAGTTGCAGAAAGAGTGTGAAGGACGCTTTGTAACTTCCAGAGGTTAGGTGTGATTAGCCTCGAGACGTCTCAGCAGAAATGGTCCTCATCTCGCCTGAAAGGGAGAACCTCCTGGATTTATTCAAGTTGCGGCAGGTGCTCTCGACCTACGACGGTGGCCCTCAGGGACCCTCTCTGGTGGCCTCAGGAAAGGCCAGTCCCCATGCAAGTTGCACGGGGACCTCTCGGGATTCCACTCCCGTCGGTGCCGGGGCCTAAGAACTTGTGTGGAGTCGGTGCCGGAAACTGAGGTTTCCTCTCCAGTGCTGACATGGATTTTGGAGTACTTCTGGAGTCTCCCCAGGGGAGTCAGTCCTTGTCTCGAGTGGGAGCATGCACGTGCGCTTTCCTCCCGAGCTGCAGCAGCAGTGTCATGGTTCCCTTCGCGTGGATCAAGGGATCTGTGGCTTTCCCTCGAGGCTTTCCCAAAGGGCTGTCCCACGTGCCACCGTGGTGTGAGTCGATCCTCGTCCTGAAAGTCGAGGCCGTGTAGGGAAAAAAGTTTCCCTGGAATGGACTGAGACATCTGGGGGACTCTGGGAATGGTGGCACGACCCTGGAGTTCCACTCGCCTTTCCTGTGGAGAGCGCCTCCTCTTGAGATGCGACGGGAACGCCGGGAATTCTTTCCCGACCATGCAGGGAAAGGATCCCTCCTATCGAGCTAGGAGGCGGAAACGGGGTTCCTCTAGATGTGGGCGGGACTCTCGTGCTTCCTCTCGAGTGGAGACGGGTATGTCAGCGAACTTCTTGAGTTGCAGCAAGGGTGTGAAGGACCCTTTGGAAGTTCCAGAGGTTTGGTGTGATTAGCCTCGAGACGCCTCAGCGGAAATGGGCCTCATCTCGCCTGGAAGGGAGAACCTCCTGGATTTTCTCGAGTTGCGGCAGGTGCTCTTGACTTACGACGGGGACATCAGGAACCCGCTCTGGTGGCCTCAGGAAAGGCAGGTCCCCATACGAGTTGCTCGGGGGCCTCTCGGGATTCCTCTCCCCTGATGCCGGGGCCTAAGCCCTTGCGTGGAGTCGGTGCCGGAACCTGAGGATTCCTCTCCAGGGCTGACATGGACCTTGGGGTACTTCTGGAGTCTCCCCAGGGGAGTCAGTCCTCGTCTCGAGTGTGGGCATGCAAGTGCGCTTTCCTCCCGAGCTTTAGCAGCAGTGTCACGCTTCCTTCGCTTGGATCAAGGGATCTGTGGCTTTCCCTCGAGGGTTTCCCATGAGGCTTTCCCACGAGGCTTTCCCACAGGGTTTTCCCCCGTGCCACCATGGTGTGAGTTGATCCTCGGCTTGAAAGTCGAGGCAGTGCAGGGAAAACAGGTTTCCCTGGAATAGACTGAGACATCTGGGGGACTCTGGGAATGGTGGCATGACCCTGGAGTTCCTCTCGGCTTTCCTGTAGAGAGGGCCTCCTCTTGAGATGCGACGCAACCGCCGGGAATTCTTTCACGACGACGCAGGGAAACGATCCCTCTTCTCGAGCTTGGAGGCGGAAACTGGGCTCCTCTGGATTGGGCGGGACTCTCGTGCTTCCTCTTGAGTGGAGACGGGTATGTCGGGGAACTTCTTGAGTTGCAGCAGGGTGTGAAGGACCCTTTGGAAGTTCCAGAGGTTAGGTGTGATTAGCCTGGGGACGCCTCAGAGGAAATGGTCCTCATCTCCCCTGGAGGGGAGAACCTCCTGCATTTTCTTGAGTTGCTGCAGGTGTTCTCGCGTTACGACGGGGACCTCAGGGACCCGCTCTGGTGGCCTCAGGAAAGGCCAGTCCCCATGCGAGTTGCTCGGGGGCCTATCAGGATTCCTTTCCCATCGATGCCGGGGCCTAAGACCTTGTGGGGAGTCGGTGCCGGAACCTGAGAATTCCTCTCCAGTGCTGACTTGGATCTTGGGGTACTTCTGGAGACTCCACAGGGGAGTCAGTCCTTGTCCCTGAGGTAGGGCATGCACGTGTGCTTTCCTCCCGAGCTTGTAGCAGCAGTGTCACGCTCCCCTTCGCGGGGATCAAGGGATCTGTGGCTTTCCCTCCAGGCTTTCCCATGAGACTTTCCCACGAGGCTTTCCCACAGAGGCTGTCCCACGTGCCACCGTCGTGTGAGATGATCCTCGGCTTGAAAGTCGAGGCAGTGCAGGGAAAACAGGTTTCCCTGGAATGGCGCTGAGACATCTGGGGACTCTGGGAATGGTGGAACGACCCTGGAGTTCCTCACGCCTTTCCTGTGTAAAGCGTCCCCTCTTGAGATGCGACGGGAACGCCGAGAATTCTTTCCCGACCACGCAGGGAAAGGATCCCTCCTCTCGAGCTAGGAGCGGAAACGGGGCTCCTCTGGATGTGGGCGGACTCTCGTGCTTCCTCTCGAGTGGAGACGGGTATGTCGGGGAACTTCTTGTGTTGCAGCAAGGATGTGTGAAGAACGTTTTGGAAGTTCCAGAGTTTAGGATGTGATTAACCTGGGGACGCCTCAGAGGAAATGGGCTCATCTCGCCTGGAGGGGAGAACCTCCTGGATTTTC
>NW_017206971.1:0-4638 GCF_001704415.2 Capra hircus | reverse complement strand
GCTGGGCTGGGCTGGGCTGGGCTGGGGCTGCTGGGGTGGGGGCGGGCTCACGGAAGCACCCCGGGGCGTTTATCTGGACCAGGATCCTTCTCGTTCGGAGGGGAAAGGCCCAGGAGCTGGAATCGCCATCGCGACAGCAAGTTCGAAACATCAGAAGACAGTGGCTCTGATCGATCGAACGCGTCTTTGCTGCCGCTGAGGAACACGTGGGCGGACTCAGAGAGATCACATCTCATCCCTGGGGCCTCCCAGAGAGAGAAACCACATCCCTAGGGAAAAGAGTCCTGGCGATTCCTCGGAACACTCCACCAAAGAGTCCCCCTTCGACCCAACCCAGCCACTCCACGGAGTGCCCACGGAGGGGACAAAGAAGCTACGGACGTGTGTATGTGTGGGATCGACCCCCCCCCCCATACCTAGGTAGACATCCGTACACGCAGAAGGAGAGAGCTCTCTGTCTGTGTGCTACGCCTGTATCTACTCACACACACACACACACACACACGCACACAGAGGGCATGGGACTCAACCACGCAGAAGGGAATGAAGTCTGCAGGAACTTGGAGAGACCTTTCGAGGGGATGATGCTCCATGAAATACCTCAGAGCCGTCGTTTCCATGCAGTACCTACCAAACGAGACACCGTGAACACAACGGAACCAAAGAGAAACAGGCTCCTAAGAGACCACCACGGAACACATGAGGGGTGGCCAGAGGAGGGAGCGGGGAGACGGTGGCGGGGGGTGGGGTGGGGGAGAGAACGAGCGAACGAGCGCCACGGGCGAGGGAGACAGAGGACGCGGGCGACCTTCCACCCGGGGAGTCCAGGGGTCACGGGCGCGTCACGACACCAGACGTCATCTGCCGTGACACCGAGCGGTGACGGACGGTCCCTCACTAGATGCATCCTGGTGATCTCTGTGTCATGCGCTGCACTCGGAAACACCGTCGGGACAGCTGAAAAGGAACGGGGGAACAACACGCGAGGGGAAAAAAAAAAAAAAAGAGGGGGGAAGGAAGCAGGACGGGAGGAAGGAAAGAAGGCGAAAGGAAACGTTGGCCGTCGGTGAGAGGTCCATTTGAGAAGAGGGACTTGCGTGTGTGGGAGGGGCGGGGAGTGGGAGCGGGGGGAGAAACTAGGGTGAGTAGGAGGGGAGCGGGAGGAGAGAGAGAAAAAGGACCGATGGCCTCGAGGGCGAGGGGAGATCAAGGATCCAAAGAGTGGCAGGACGGTCAGGTGAGCGCCATAGGGAAAGGAAAGGAAGCCAACCCACGAACACCCTCCCCACGGTGGTTTGTTCAGTCCGAGATCAAGATGTGGGTAGCACGGTGTCCTCCAGCACACAGGACACACAGGCCTCCCTTGGCGTGGGAGTTCAGGATCACCCTGAAAGCCGAAGCCGTTCTGTTCATCCACGGCTGACAAGTACCATGGTCCCACGACATTCACACATCCTAGCGAACCATCGAAAGACTCTCTCACTCACTCGCCATGAAACACGGAGAGAACAGAAAAGGAGCGACACGACGGTGGCTGGCCGGCCGGCCGGCCGGCCGGCTGGATTCCCATGAGAGTCTGAGGATGGAGCACAGACGTGGACAGAAAAGCATCCGATTCCCTTTGGTCAAGAAGCGGTCTCGCCTTCTGTGCCTGGTGTCTTTCCTACGTCTGGATGATTCCCTCCCCCCCCACCCCACCCCACCCCACCCCCGCTCCCAGCTTGAAGGTGCTCTCAAGGTCCCGCCGGAACGCTCTCTCTTCGGAGCGCCCTTCTGAAGGGGAACGTTTCTCTTCCACGTCATCGCCCCCGAGACAGCTTCAGCCTGGCCCTCCCCTCCACCCCCGCCTCCCTCTCTGCCTCCTGCTCCTCTTCCTCCTCCTCTGAACTCTTGAGCTCTCCTCGCACCGGCCTCTCACCCCACACGGTGGCAGTGTCGGCCTAGGTACGCTCGGGCGTCTCTCCTCCCCGCATCCCAGCGGACTGCCACTGGCTCTCGACCGCGTCGTCCTGGGACCATGTGTCCCCTGGCCTTTTCTGCGGGTGGGGGAGACCCGGACGGGCCGGGGCCAGGCGGGTGTGGGGGAGCCTGCATGCGGGGGGAAGGGTGGGGCAGAGAGGAGGAGGAGGAGGACGAGGAGGAGGAGGACGAGGAGGAGGAACGACACCACTCCCCAGTGCCAGTGTGTGCCTGTGGCCCGGGAAACAGACGACGCCCCGGGCTGGCTCCGAAAAGGGGATCGGTCACGAGATCGGGCGCGTGTGTTCTTTGCAGAGGCCCTGCAGATCGAACAGGCAGGGGCAAGGATGGGGCTTCCCGCACCGAGCACGGTTCCCCCGTCGTGGAAACAGGCGTCTGTCCCACCGGGCGGGGCTTCGGCTCTCGGTGCGATGTCCGCAAGCCGTGGCCGCTGAAACGTGCGCACGCTGGAGCCGCCGCCGTGCAGAGGGAGATCTCATCCGGCTCCTCGTGTCCTTCCAGTGAGCAGGCCGGGATCTCGGGAAGAACAGAAAGCCAGAGAGTCGCACGAACCGGAGCGTCACGCTTTCAGAAGCCAAGGGAACCAGAAATGAGGTTCACTCGCGTGTGGGTCTGTCTTTCCACGGGACGAATCCTCTCTTGGAGCAGATGAGGGTTCCGGGGATCCCGTGGAGCAGAGAGGATAGAGAGTCCCCTCAGGTCCCCTGCTCCTCCCATGCACGCGCACGCTCCCCAACGGTCCTAGGAACAGCCTGCCCCAGAGGAGCGTGCTGGCCACAACCCACCTCCACGGAGACGGAGACGGCAGTGTCCGTCCGCGTCAGTCACCCTCGTCCAGAGTCCCCGGGCCGTGTGCCTCGCCTTCACGCCTGGCACCGTCCGTTCTGTAGGTTTGTGTCGAACCTGCCCGGAGCCCTGTGGCATCGTCCCGGATCAGGGGTTCGGTGGAAAACACCCTGTCCCCCTGCCTCCTCGGCAGGTGGATCCTTCACCACTGGACCACCAGGCAGGGAAGTCCCTTCACAGCCTTCTAAAAGCATCTACCCTGAAACAGTCCACGTCGTCCTCCAAACATCACTGGACCATCACGACGGAAAGGAAGGAAACGATGTGAGTTCAAGAATGTCTTCACTCCTCAGTGCTTCTTGCTTTAGAACCACGAAGGCTCTCTCTCTCTCTCTCTCTCTCTCTCTCTCTCTCTCTCTCTCTCTCTCTCTCTCTCTCTCACACACACACACACACACACACACACACACACACACACACACACACACACAGAGGGGGGCTCATCGTCCAAAAGAAACCAACTGTTGTGTTTCTCCATCCCCTTGTTGTGGCTAGTCAAAGGAGCTGATCTCACGTGGAATCCGATGTCTTCTTCTCTAGGACACTTCAAGAAGCAGCAAGAGTGCCGGTCTGTGAGAAACGAAGGTCAACCCTTCACGATGCAATCCCTTTTCCGGGCCTGATCGTTCAGAAACTCTCCCATCCCAAGCGGGGGACGGCAGGATATCCATCTCGAGTTTGGGACGGGGGCTTCCCGGCGGCTCCGTAGGAAACCGTCCCGTGCCCACGCAGGAAACACGGGTTTCATCCCCGGCCCGGGACGATCCCACGTGCTACAGAGCCACGAAGCCCATAGGCCTCGCCGACGGAATCCGTGCTCTAGATCCTGGCCACTGCGAGCGCTGAGCCCACACCCAGCAGCCGCTGAAGCCACGTGCCCCAGTGCCCACGCTCCCCAAGAGGAACCACAGCCACGAGAAGCCCAGACACAACAACCGCAGAGCGGGCCCCCTCCTGCCCTCACCTGCGCCATGGAGAGAAAGCCGCTGCGCCTCTGCACACCAGCTCGAACTCCCCGTATCACAGGACAGGGTGCGCTTTCGGATGGAGTGCTGGCCTGTTTGTGGGGCGTACAGCCGCTTGAGCGTGACGATGGCTACGGTCTGACGCTGCTCACTGCTGTCACCGTGGGGCTGGCCGGGGGTGGGTGTGGTGTGTCAAACATGGCTTGGGAGCGTATCTAGGATAGGCTTTTCTTCTGTGGAAGGTTGGAAGCGTCTCGCCTTCGCCGTCCGGAGCTTCGCGTGCAGGAGCAAGCGAAACGGACCGGAGACGCGGAAAGCGATGGTGTTTGCCGACTGTGCGGCAGGTACTTCCACGGTCTCTTGCGGATTGACACGCAACCGTGGATACAGCCGAGCAGATCGTAGGAAGGCGGGCTTCCCCGGCCAGAGAATCTTGCGAAATTCTTGCAGAAGCGGTCAGTCTTTCCGGTCCCCGCGCATCATGAGGCGAGGTGGTAGAGAAAGCCGGATGGGTAAAAGGCTTGAGGAATGACTTCTTTCGTGGGGTTTGGGTGAACTGAAGGAAATAGGATGCTGAAGTGGATGGCGCTGACTTCGTTTGAGAAAAAAAAGGATTGGGGCGGGGAGGAGCAAGGCGGTGCCTAACATTAGGGAGGTCGGGTTGAACGTGGGACAAGCGTAAACTGTACGTCAGAACGAATCAAGAAGCAACTCAGGATCCTATGCGGCAGCACGGTGAAAGTAGACGGTAAATGACTTTGCATGAGAACCTCTGAGGGAAAAGAGAATCTGAACACCTTGTAAACGAGCAATGACTGTGTGAACGCCGCCTCCCGCGCGCGTGGCC
>NW_017206970.1:0-4638 GCF_001704415.2 Capra hircus | reverse complement strand
CTGTGCTCTTTTATACTCCAGCTCACAAGCAATTCCACAACAGCGTTTCATGGACCCTGCAAGCACCTAAAACTCGAGGAAGGGGAGCTTTCTGTCTGAACAGATGCGTTATTGCCCAACTGAAGGCAGGATGAACTTGGCACTTTGCTTTCTCTTCTCCTCCACGTTTAGCCCTAGGTTCAGGCATAGTCCTGGGAAGTGCAGAGCAGAACTGGGTGAGCTGGGTAAGCGAAGCCCTAGCTCTCTGGCTTGAAGACCAGAAAAGGGAGCTCCAGGACAATGGAAAATTCTAGAGGAGGTCAGGAAAGCTACCTCAGAAAGTTTTTTAATTAACTCCTGGGCTAATCCCCAAGCTGCACAGGTTGGGATCTGACCCTAAAGACTACATCATAGGGTTTTGAACTTCCAGATGGTCAAGCTGGATTTAGAAAAGGCAGAGGAGCCAGAGATCAAATTGCCAACATCCGTTGGATCATAGAAAAAGCAAGAGAGTTTCCAGAAAAACATCTGCTTTGTTGACTATGCAAAAGCCTTTGACTATGTGGATCACAACAAACTGTGGAAAATTCTTAAAGAGATGGGAATATCAGGCCACTTTACCTGCCTCCTAAGAAATCTGTATGCAGGTCAAGAAGCTACAACAGTTAGAATTGGATATGGAGCCACCACGCCGCGCAGGGCCTGGTAACTCTGCTGCTCTGGAGGATTCTTGTGTGATTGACAAACCTCTGATGAAGCCCTGACCAGATGGATATGAGTTATTACCACACAGAACAAGAGACCCTTCCCCACAACATTATGGGAGAACATGAAGAATGGGTCCTTTGAGGACAAAGCCAAAACCTTCCAAAGAGTAAACAACTTGAAGCCAATAGGCTGTGCCTTAAAAATGATGCACCCCAAGCAAAACACAAAAAGAACAGAAAGAAAAAGGAGTATTTAAATGAAGATGCGAATGGATTAATGGAATATCCAAGACAAAACTCACAGACGGTTCACAATGGTGAGACGATAGCAACAGTCAGAAGAAGCAAGGGGAAAAATTGTAGTTGCCTTAAAGGATGACAGTTGCTGGGAAGGAAGACGATCAAAAAGACAAAGCAGCCAAGAAAATGCAGTGGTATGTTTCCATTGTAGACAGCTGGCCATGGAATTGCAGATTGCCCTGCTGCCCTTGAGAATCAAGAAATGGGCCCTGGAATACGTTACCGGTGTGGATCCACAAGGGCAGGTTAAAGTAGACCGGCTCTTGGTGAACTCCTTTTGCAAAATGTTTTGTTTGTGGGGAAATGGGACATCTGTCCAGATCTTGTCCTGATAATCCCGAAGGACTCTGTGCTGATGGTGGTGGCTGCAGACTATTAGGCTCTGTGGAACATTTGAAGAAAGATTGTCCTAAAAGTCAGAACTCAGATCAAATGGTCACAGTTGGTCACTGGGGCAAAAGGAATGAGTGCAGACGATGAAGAAATTTTGGATGTGCCTAAACCACAGAAACCCAAAACAAACATACCTAAAGTTGTTAAGTTTTGATGATTAGTACTATTGGTTGTTCAACATTCTGAACTGGGCCTGCTTCACAAGTTAGAGCTGGACTGTCGCTTGGAGGCCTGTATTATGTATATCAGTATAATTCAGGTATGGCCAAACCAGTTCCTGAGTTCAGTCCATCAAAGAGCATTTTACCAGTGTTTGGAGAAAAGCACTGAAAAAAGTATAAGATGTTTAAAATGGATTTTCTAAAGAATATATTTTTGACAAATAGAACTTAGGTATAACTGTCTGTATACCCAATTGTACATCTGTTTTTTGTAATCATCTTTTTCTTGAAAACAAAAATATACATTAATGTAAAACTATCCCTAAACATAGGATAACTGCTTTGCATTTGAAATGCATTTGTGGCTCTATTATTTTCTTGGTTCAAATTATCAATTTATTTTTATGTTAGAACTTTATTTACACTTGCCACAAATGTATTATTTTTAAAATAGTAAATAAAAACTCATTTTCTATTAAAATATGGACATGGAACAATGGCCTGGTTCAAAAGTCAGGAAAGAGTACATCAAGGCTGTATATTGTCACCCTGGTTATTTAACTTACATGCAGAGTACATCATGCAAAATGCTGGGCTGGATGAAGCACAGGCTGGAATCAAGATTTGCCATGAGAAATATCAATAACCTCAAATAGGCAGATGATTACACTCTAATGCAGAAAGCAAAGAGGAATTAAAGAGCATCTTGATGAAGGTGCAAGAGGAGTGAAAAACCTAAAACTCAGCATTCGAAAAACTAAAATCATGGCATCTGGTCACATCACTTCATAGCAATTGATGGGGAAAAATGGAAACAGTGGCAGGTTTTATTTTGGGGGCCCCAAAATCACTGCAGATTGACTGCAGCCATGAAATTAAAAGATGCTTGCTCCTTGGAAGAAAAGCTATGACAAACCTAGTTCAGTTCAGTTCAGTTGCTCAGTCATGTCTGACTCTTTGCAACCTCATGGACTGTAGCACGCAAGGCCTCCCTGTCCATCACCAACTCCTGGAGTTTACTCAAACTCATGTCCATCAAGTTGGTGATGCCATCCAACTATCTCATCATCTGTCATCCCCTTCTCCTCCTGCCTCAATCTTTCCCAGCATCAGGGTCTTTCAAATGAGTCAGTTATTCACATCAGGTGGCCAAAGTATTGGAGTTTCAGCTTCAGTATCAGTCCTTCCAATGAATATTCAAGACTGATTTCCTTTAGAGAGACTGGTTGGATCTCCTTGCTCTCCAAGGGACTGTCAAGAGTCTTCTCCAATACCACAGTTCAAAAATATCAGTTCTTTGGTGCTCAGCTTTCTTTATAGACCAACTCTCACATCCATATATGACTACTGGAAAAACCATAGCTTTGACTAGAAAGACCTTTGTTGGCAAAGAAATGTCTCTGCTTTTTAATATGCTTTCTAGGTTTGTCATCTGGTCCCATTACTTCATGTCAATAGATGGGAAACAATGGAAACAGTGACAGACTTTATTTTGGGGGGCTCCAAAATCACTGCAGATGGTGACTACAGCCATGAAATTAAAATGCTTGTCCTTGGGAGAAAAGTTATGACCAAACTAGACAGCTTATTAAAAAGCAGAGACATTTCTTTGCCAACAAAGGTCTTTCTAGTCAAAGCTATGGTTTTTCCAGTAGTCATATATGGATGTGAGAGTTGGTCTATAAAGAAAGCTGAGCACCAAAGAACTGATATTTTTGAACTGTGGTATTGGAGAAGACTCTTGACAGTCCCTTGGAGATCCAACCAGTCCCTTCTAAAGGAAATCAGTCTTGAATATTCATTGGAAGGACTGATACTGAAGCTGAAACTCCAATACTTTGGCCACCTGATGTGAATAACTGACTCATTTGAAAAGACCCTGATGCTGGGAAAGATTGAGGGCAGGAGGAGAAGGGGATGACAGATGATGAGATAGTTGGATGGCATCACCAACTTGATGGACATGAGTTTGAGTAAACTCCAGGAATGGACAGGGAGTGGCTGAGACAGGGAGGTGCGTGCTACAGTCCTTTGCAAAGAGTCAGACATGACTGAGCAACTGAACTGAACTGAACTAGGTTTGTCATAGCTTTTCTTCCAAGGAGCAAGCATCTTTTAATTTCATGGCTGCAGTCAATCTGCAGTGATTTTGGGCCCCCCAAAATAAAACCTGCCACTGTTTCCATTTTTCCCATCAATTTGCTATGAAGTGATGTGACCAGATGCCATGATTTTAGTTTTTCGAATGCTGAGTTTTAGGTTTTTCACTCCTCTTGCACCTTCATCAAGATGCTCTTTAATTCCTCTTTGCTTTCTGCCATTAGAGTGGTATCATCTGGCCTATTTGAGGTTATTGATATTTCTCATGGCAATCTTGATTCCAGCCTGTGCTTCATCCAGCCCAGCATTTTGCATGATGTACTCTGCATGTAAGTTAAATAAACCAGGGTGACAATATACAGCCTTGATGTACTCTTTCCTGACTTTTGAACCAGGCCATTGTTCCATGTCCATATTTTAATAGAAAATGAGTTTTATTTACTATTTTAAAAATAATACATTTGTGGCAAGTGTAAATAAAGTTCTAACATAAAAATAAAATGATAATTTGAACCAAGAAAATAATAGAGCCACAAATGCATTTCCAAATGCAAAGCAGTTATCCTATGTTTAGGGATAGTTTACATTAATGTATATTTTTGTTTTCAAGAAAAAAGATGATTACAAAAAACAGATGTACAATTGGGTATACAGACAGTTATACCTAAGTTCTATTTGTCAAAAATATATTCTTTTAGAAAATCCATTTTAAACATCTTATACTTTTTTCAGTGCTTTTCTCCAAACACTGGTAAAATGCTCTTTGATGGACTGAACTCAGGAACTGGTTTTGGCCATACCTGAATTATACTGAATACATAATACAGGCTCCAAGCGACAGTCCAGCTCTTAACTTGTGAAGCAGGCCCAGTTCAGAATGTTGAACAACCAATAAGTACTAATCATCAAAACTTAACAACTTTAGGTATGTTTGTTTTGGGTTTCTGTGGTTTTAGGCACATCCAAAATTTCTTCATCGTCTGCACTCATTCCTTTTG
>NW_017206969.1:0-4639 GCF_001704415.2 Capra hircus | reverse complement strand
GTCCCTCGGCTTGAAAGTCGAGGCAGTGCAGGAAAACAGGTTCCCTGGAATGGACTGAGACATCTTGGGGATCTTGGAATGGTGGCACGACCCTGGAGTTCCTCTCGCCTTTCTGTGGAGAGCGCTCCTCGTGAGATGCGACGGGAAACGCCAGGAATTCTTTCCCTACCAGGCAGGGAAAGGATCCCTCCTCTCGAGCAAGGAGAGGCGACAAGGGGCTCCTCTGGATGTGGGCGGGACTCTCGTGCTTCCTCTCGAGTGGAGACGGGTATGTCGGGGAACTTCTTGAGTTGCAGTAAGGGTGTGAAGGACCCTTAGAAGTTCCAGAGGTTAGGTGTGATTAGCCTCGAGACGCCTCAGCGGAAATGGGCCTCATCTCGGCTGGAGGGGAGAACCTCCTGGATTTTCTCGAGTTGCGGCAGGTGCTCTCGACTTACGACAGGGACCTCAGGGACCCGCTCTGGTGGCCTCAAGAAAGGCCAGTCCCCATGAGAGTTGCTGTGGGGCCTCTCGGGATTCCTTCCCGTCGATGCAGGGCCTCAGACCTTGTGTGGAGTCGGTGTCGGATCCTGAGTATTCCTCTCCAGTGCTGACATGCATCTTGGGGTACTTCTGGAGTCTCCCCAGGGGAGTCAGTCCTCGTCTCGAGTGGGGGCATGCACGTGCACTTTCCTCCCGTGCTGTAGCAGCAGTGTCACGCTTCCCTTCTCGAAGATCAGGGGATCAGGGGCTTTCCCTCGAGGCTTTCCCACGAGGCTTTCCACGAAGCTTTCCCTCAGGGCTGCTCCACGTGCCACCGTGGTGTGAGTCGATCGTCGGCTTGAAAGTCGAGGCAGTGCAGGGAACACAGGCTTCCCTGGAATGGACTGAGATATCTGGGGGACTCTGGGAATGGTGGCACGACCCTGGAGTTCCTCTCACCTTTCCTGTGGAGAGCACCTCCTCTTGAGATGCGACGGGAACTCGGGAGATCTTTCCCGACCACGCAGGGAAAGGATCCCTCCTCTCAAGCTAGGAGGGGAAACGGGGCTCCTCCATGATTAGGCGGGACTCTCGTTCTTAACCTCGAGTGGAGACTGGTATGTCGGGGAACTTCTTGAGTTGAAGCAAGGGTGTGAAGGTCCCTTTGGAAGTTCCAGAGGTTAGGTGTGTTTAGCCTCGAGACGCCTCAGCGGAAATGGGCCTCATCTCGCCTGCAGTGGAGAACCTCCTGGATTTTCTCGAGTTGGCGGCAGGTGCTCTCGACTTACGACGGGGACCTCAGGGACCCGCTCTGGTGGCCTCAGGAAAGGCCAGTCCCCATGCGAGTTGCTCGGGGCCTCTCGGGATTCCTCTCCGTCGATGCGGGTGCCTAAGACCTTGTGTGGAGAGATGCCGGAACCTGATGATTCCTCTCCAGTGCCGACATGGATCTTGGGGTACTTCTGGAGTCTCCCCAGGGGAGTCAGTCCTCGTCTCGAGTGGGGACATAGGTGCGATTTCCTCCGAACTGTAGCAGCAGTGTCACTCTTCCCTTCGCGTGGATTAAGGGATCTGTGGCTTTCCCTCGAGCTTTCCCACAGGGCTGTCCACTTTGCCCACCGTGGTGTGAGTCGATCCTTGGCTTGAAAGTTGAGGCAGTGCAGGGAAAACAGGTTTCCCCTGGAATGGACTGAGAAATCTCTGGCACTCAGGGAATGGTGTCACGACCCTGGAGATCACCTCGTGTTTCCTGTGGAGACCGCCTCCTCTTGGAAATGCGACCGGAACGCCGGGAATTCTTTCCCGACAACGCAGGGAAAGGATTCCACCTGTCGATCTATGAGGCGGAAACGGGGCTTCTCTGGATGTGGGCAGGACTCCTCGTGCTTCCTCTCCGAGTGGAGAGGGGTACGTCGGGGAACTTCTTGAGTTGCAGCAAGGGTGTGAAGGACCCTTTGGAAGTTCCAGAGGCCAGGTTGATTAGCCTCGAGACGCCTCCGCGGAAATGGGCTTCATCTCGCCTGGAGGGGAGAACCTCCGGATTTTCTAGAGTTGCCACAGGTTCTCTCGACTTAAGACGAGGACCTCAGGGACCTGGTCTGGTGGCCTCAGGAAAGGCCAGTCCCCATGCGAGTTGCTAGGGGGCCCTTCGGGATTCCTCTCCCGTCGATGCCGGGGCCTAAGACGTTGTGTGGAGACGGTGCCGGAACCTGAGGATTCCTCTCCAGTGCTGACATGGATCTTGGGGTACTTCTGGAGTCTCCCCAGGGGAGTCAGTCCTCGTCTCGAGTGGGGGCATGCACGTGCACTTTCCTCCCGAGCTGTAGCAGCAGTGTCATGCTTCCCTTCGCGTGGATGAAAGAAATCTGTGGCTTTCATCGAGGTTTTTGCAGGAGGCTTTCCCACGAGGCTTTCCCACAGGGCTGTCCCACGTGCCACCGTGGTGTGAGTCGATCCTCGGCTTGAAAGTCGAGGCAGTGCAGGGAAAAACTGGTTTCCCTGGAATGACTGAGACATCTGGGGACTCTGTGTATGGTGGCTCGACCCTGGAGTTCCTCTCGCCTTTCCTGTGGAGAGCGCCTCCTCTTGAGATGCGATGGAAACGCCGGGAATTCTTTCCCGAACAGGCAGGGAAAGGATCCCTCCTCTCGAGCTAGGAGGCGGAAACGGGGCTCCTCTGGATGTCGGCGGGAGGCTCGAGCTTTCTCTCAAGTGGAGACGGTTATGTCGGGGAACTTCTTGAGTTGCAACAAGTGGGTGATGTACCCTTTGGAAGTTCCAGAGGTTAGGTGTGATTAGCCTCGAGAGCCTCATTGGAAATGGGCCTCATCTCGCCTGGAGGAGAGAACCTTCTGGATTTTCTCGAGTTGCAGCAGTTTCTCTCCACTTACGACGGGGACCTCAGGGACATGCTCTGGTGGCCTCAGGAAAGGCCATTCCCCATGCGAGTTGCTCGGGGCCTCTCGGGATTCCTCTCCTGTCGATGCCGGGTCCTAAGACCTTGTGTGGAGTCGGTGCCGGAACCTGAGGATTCCTCTCCAGTCCTGACATGGATCTTGGGGTACGTCCTGAGTCTCCCCTGGGGAGTCAGTCCTCGTCTCGAGTGGGGCATGCACGTGCGCTTTCCTCCCCAGCTATAGCAGCAGTGTCAGGCTTCCCTTCGCGTGGATCAAGGGATCTGTGGCTTTCCCACGAGGCTTTCCCTCGAGTCTTTCCCACAAGGCTGTCCCACGTGCCACCGTGGTGAGAGTCGATCCTCGGCTTGAAAGTCGAGGCAGTGCAGGGAAAAAAGGTTTCACTGAATTGGACTGAGACATCTGAGGGACTCTGGGAATGGTGGCACGACCCTGGAGTTCCTCTCGCCTTTCCTGTGGAGAGCGCCTCTTCTTGAGATGCGACGGAAACGTCGGGAATTCTTTCCCGAACACGAAGGGAAAGGATCCCTCCTCTCGAGCTAGGAGGCGGAAACGGGGCTCCTCTGGATGTGGGCCGGACTCTCGTGCTTCCTTTCGAGTGGAGACGGGTATGTCGGGGAACTTCTTGAGTTGCAGCAAGGGTGTGAAGGACCCTTTGGAAATTCCAGATGTTCGGTGTGATTAGCCTCGAGACGCCTCACCGGAAATGGGCCTCATCTCGCCTGGAAGGGAGAACCTCCTGGATTTTCTCTAGTTGCGGCAGGTGCTCTCGACTTACGACGGGGACCTCTGGGACCCGCTCTGGTGGCCTCAGGAAAGGCCAGTCCCCATGCTAGTTGCATGGGGCCTCTCGGGATTCCTCTCCCGTCGATGCTGGGGCCTAAGACCTTGTGTAGAGTCGGTGCAGGAACCGGAGGATTCCACTCCAGTGCTGACATGGTTCCTGGGGTACTTTTGGAGTCTCCCCTAAGGGAGTCAGTCCTCGTCTTGAGTTGGGGCATGCACGTGCGCTTTCCTCCCGAGCTGTAGCTGTAGTGTCACGCTTCCCTTCGCGTGGATGAAGGAATCTGTGGCTTTCCCCCGAGTCTTTCCACGAGGCTTTCCCACGAGGCTTTCCCAAATGGCTGTCAACGTGCCACCGTGGTGTGAGTCATTCCTCGGCTTGAAAGTCGAGGCAGTGCAAGGAAAACACGTTTCCCTGGAGTGGACTGAGACATCTGGGGACTCTGGGAATCGTGGCACGACCTGGAGTTCCTCTCGCCTTTCCTGTAGAGAGCGCCCCCTCTTGAGCTGCGAAATGGGAAGGCCAGGATTCTTTCCTGAACACGCAGGGAAAGGAACCCTCCTCGAGCTAGGAGGCGGAAACGGGGCTCCTCTGGATGTGAGCGGGACTCTCGTGCTTCCTCTCGAGTCGAGACGGGTATGTCGGGGAACTTCTTGAGTTGCAGCAAGGGTGTGAAGGACCCTTTGAAAGTTCCAGAGGTTAGGTGTGATTAGCCTCGAGAAGGCCTCAGCGGAAATGGCCTCATCTCCGCTGGAGGGGAGAATCTCCTGGATTTTCTCGAGTTGCGGCAGGTGCTCTGGACTTACGACGGGACCTCAGGGACATGATCTGGTGGCCTCAGGAAAGGCCAGTCCCCATGCGAGTTGCGCGGGGGCCTCTCGGTATTCCTCTCCCATCAATGCCGCGGCCTAAGACCTTTTGTGGAGTCGGGTGCCGGAACCTGAGGATTCCTCTCCAGTGTTGACATGGATCTTGGGGA
>NW_017206968.1:0-4640 GCF_001704415.2 Capra hircus | reverse complement strand
CGTGTTTCCTCTCGAGTGGAGACAGGTGTGTCGGGGAACTTCTTGAGTTGCAGCAAGGGTGTGAAGGACCCTTTGGAAGTTGCAGAATTTAAGGTGTGATTAGCGTCGAGACGCCTCAGCGGAAATCGGCCTCATCTCGCCTGGAGGCGAGAGCCTCCTGAATTTTCTCGAGTTGCGGAAGTGCTCTCCACTTACGACAGGAACCTCAGGGACCCACTCTGGTGGCCTCAGGAAAGGCCAGTCCCCATGCGAGTTGCTCGTGGGCCTCTCGGGATTCCTCTCCTGTCTATGCTGGGACCTAAGACCTTGTGTGGAGTCGGTGCCGGAACCTGAGGATTCCTCCAGTGCTGACATGGATCTTGGGGAAGTTCTGGAGTCTCCCCAGGGGAGTCAGTCCTTGTCTCGAGTAGGGGCTTGCACGTGCGCTTTCTTCCCGAGCTGTTGCAGCAATGTCACGCTTCCCTTCGCGTGGATCAAGGGATCAGGGGCTTTACCTCGAGGCTTCCCCCGAGGCTTTCCCAAGAGGCTTTCCACATGGATGTCCCACGTGCCATCGTGGTGTGAGTCGATCCTCGGCTTAAAAGTCGAGGCAGTGCAAGGAAAACAGGTTTCCCTGGAATGGACTGAGACATCTGGGGGACCCTGGAATGTGGCACGACCCTGAAGTTCCTCTAGCCTTTCCTGTGTGAGCGCCTCGTCTTGAGAGATGCGACCGCGGAATGCCGGAATTCTTTCCCGACCACGCAGGGAAAGGATCCTCCCCTCGAGCTAGCAGGCGGAAACGGGGCTCCTTTGGATGTGGGCGTGACTCTCGTGCTTCCTCTCGAGTGGAGACCGGTATGTCGGGCAACTTCTTGGTTTGCAGAAAGGGTTGTGAAGGACCCTTTGGAAGTTCCAGAGGTTAGGTCTGATTAGCCTCGAGACGCCTCAGCACAAATGGGCCTCATCTCGCCTGGAGGGGAGAACCTCCTGGATTTTCTCGAGTTGCGGCAGGTGCTCTCAACTTACGACGGGGACCTCAGGGACCCGCTCTGGTGGCCTCAGGAAAGGCCATTCCCCATGCGAGTTGCTCGCGGGCCTCTCGGGATTCCTCTCCCGTCGATGCCGGGGCCCAAGACCTTGTGTGGAGTCAGTGCCGGAACCTGAGGATTCCTCTCCAGTTGCCGACATGGATCTTGGGGTACTTCTGGAGTCTCCCCAGTGGAGTCAGTCCTCCTCTCGAGTGGGGGCATGCACGTGTGCTTTCCTCCCGAGCTGTAACAGCAGTTTCATGCTTCCATAGACATGGCATCATGAGATCTGTGGCTGTCGCTTGAGGCTTTCCCATGAGGATTTCCCACGAGGCTTTCCCACAGAGCTGTCCACGAGCCACCGTGGTGTGAGTCGATCCTCGGCTTCAACGTCCAGGCGTGCAGGGAAAAAAGGTTTCCCTGGAATGGACAGAGACATCTGGTGGACTCTGGAATGGTGCACCGACCCTGGAGTTCCTCTCGCCTTTCCTGTGGAGAGCGCCTCCTCTTGAGATGCGACAGGAAGGCCGGAATTCTTTCCCGACCACGCAGGAAAGGATCCCTCCTCTCGAGCTAGGAGGCGGAAACGGGGCTCCTCTGGATGTGGGCAGAACTCTCGTGCTTCCTCTCGAGTGGAGACTGGTATGTCGGGGAACTTCTTGAGTTACAGCAAGGGTGTGAAGGACCCTTTGGAAGTTCCAGAGCTTCGGTGTGATTAGCCTCGAGACGCCTCAGCGGAATGGGCCTCATCTCGCCTGAGGGGAGAACCTCCTCGATACTCTCGAGTTGAGGCAGGTGCTCTCGTGTTACGACGGGGGACATCAGGACCAGCTCTGGTGGCCTCAGGAAAGGCCAGTCCCGATGCGAGTTGCTTGGGGGCCTCTCGGGATTCTTCTCCCGTCGATGCCGGGGCTTAAGATCTTGTGTGGAGTGGTGCCGGAACTTGAGGATTCCTCTCCAGTACTGACATGGATCTTGGTGTATTCTGGAGAATCCCCAGGGAGTCAGTCCTCGTCCCGAGTGGGGGGCATGCACGTGTGCATTCCTCCCGAGCTGTAGCAGCAGTGTCGCGCTTCCCTTCGCGTGGATCAAGGGATCTGTGGCTTTGCCTCGAGGCTTTCCCACGAGGCTTTCCCACAAGGCTGTCCCACGTGCCACCGTGGTGTGAGTCGATCCTCGGCTTGAAAGTGGAGGCAGTGCAGGGAAAACAGGTTTCCATGCAGAGGACTGAGACATCTGGGGGACTCTGGGAATGGTGGCACGACCCTGGAGTTCCTCTCGCCTTTTCCTGTGAGAGCGGCTCCTCTTGAGATGCGACCGGAACGCCGGGAATACTTGACCGACCACGCAGGGAAAGGATCCCTCCTCTCGAGCTAGGAGGCAGAAACGGGGCTCCTCTGGATGTGGGCGGGACTGTCGTTCTTCCTCTCGAGTGGAGACGAGTATGTCGCGGGAAATTCTTGAGTTGCAGCAAGGGTGTGACGGACCCTTTGGAAGTTCCAGAGGTTAGTTTTGATTAGCTTCGGAGACGCCTCATTGGAAATGGGCCTCATCTCGCCTGGAGGGACAACCTCCTGGATTTTCTCGGGTTGCAGAAGGTGCTCTCGACTTGCGACGGGGACCTCAGGGACCCGCTCTGGTGGCCTCAGGAACGGTCAGTCCCCATGTGAGTTGCTCGGGGGCCTCTCGGGATTCCTCTCCCGTCGATGCCGGGCCTAAGACCTTGTGTGGAGTCGTTGCTGCAACCTGAGGATTCCCCTCCAGTGCTGACATGGATCTTGGGGAACCTCTGGAGTCTCCCCAGGGGAGTCAGTCCTCGTCTCGTGTGGGGGCATGCACATGGGCTTTCCTCTCGAACTGTAGCAGCAGTGTCGCGCTTCCCTTCGCGTGGATCAAGGGATCTGTGGCTTTCCCTCGAGGCTTTCCCACGAGGCTTTTCCACAGGCTGTCCCACGTGCCACTGTGTGGTGTGAATCGATCCTCGGCCTTGAAATTCGAGGCAGTGCAGGGAAAACAGGTTTCCCTGGAATGGACTGAGACATCTGGGGAACTCTGGGAATGGTGGCACGACCCTGGATTTCCTCTCGCCTTTCCTGTGGAGAACGCCTCCTGTTCAGATGCGGGAATGCCAGGAATCCTTTCCCGACGACACAGGGAGAGAATCAATCCTCTCGAGCTATGAGGCGGAAACGGGGCCTCCTCTGGATGTGGGCGGGACTCTCGTGTTTCTCTCGAGTGAAGACGGGTATGTCGGGGAACTTCTTGAGTTGCAGCAAGGGTGTGAAGTACCCTTTGGAAGTTCCAGAGGTTAGGTGTGATTAGCCTCGAGACGCCTCAGCGGAAATGGGCCTCATCTCGCCTGGAGGGGGAGAACCTCCTGGATTTTCTCGAGTTGCGGCAGGTGCTTTCCACGTAGGACGGGGACCACAGGGACCCGCTCTGGTGCCTCAGGGAAGGCCCAGTCCCCATGCGAGTTGCTCGGGGCCTCTTAGGATTCCTCTCCCGTTGATGCCGGGCCTAAGTCCCTTGTGTGGAGTCGTTGCCGGAATCTGAGGATTCCTCTCCAGTGCTGACATGGATCTAGGGGTACTTCTAGAGTCTCCCCAGGGAGTCAGTCCTCGTCAGATTGGGGCATGCACTTGGGCTTTCCTGCCGAGCTGTAGGAGCAGTGTCACGCTTCCCTTCGCGTGGATCAAGGGATCTGTGGCTTTCACTCGAGGCTTTCCCACGAGGCTTTCCCAAGAGGCTTTCCCACGAGGCTTTCCCACAGGGCTGTCCCACGTGCTACCGTGGTGTGAGTCGATCCTCGGCTTGAAAGCCGAGGCCAGTGTAGGGAAAACAGGTTTCCCTTGAATACACGGAGACATCTGTGGGACTCTGGCAATGGTGTCACGACCCTGGAATTCCTCTCGCCTTTCCTGTGGAGAGCCGCTCCTCTTGGGATGCGACGGGAACGCCGGGAAATTTTTCCCGATCACGCAGGGAAAGGATCCCTCCTCTCAAGCTAGGAGGCGGAAACGGTGCTCCTCTGGATGTGGGCGGGACTCTCGTGCTTCCTCTGGAGTGGAGACGGTATGTGGGGGAACTTCTTGAGTTGCAGCAAGGGTGTGAAGGACCCTTTGAAAGTTCCAGAGCTTAGGTGTGATTAGCCCTCGAGACGCCTCAGCGGAAATGGGCCTCATCTCGCCTGGAGGGGAGAACCTCCTGGATTTTCTCGAGTTGCGGCAGGTGCTCTCGACTTACGACGGGGACCTCAGGACCCGCTCTGGTGGCCTCAGGAAAGGTCTCTGCCCATTGCGAGTTGCTCGGGGGCCTCTCGGGATTCCTCTCCTGTCAATGTCGGGCCTAAAGACCTTGTGAGGAGTCGCTGCCGGAACCTGAGGATTCCTCTCAAGTGCTGACATGGATCTTGGGGTACTTCTGGGTGTCTCCCCAGGGAGTCAGTACTCGTCTCGAGTGGGGGCATGCACGTGCCCTTTCCTCCCGAGCTGTAGCAGCAGCTTTGATTCTTCCTGTCGAGTGGATCAAGGGATCTGTGGATTTCCCTCAAGGCTTTCCCACGAGGCTTTTCCACGAGGCTTTCCCACAGGCCTGTCCAGGTGCCACCGTGGTGCTGAGTCGATCCTCGGC
>NW_017206967.1:0-4640 GCF_001704415.2 Capra hircus | reverse complement strand
AAAGCCTCGAGGGAAAGCCACAGATCCCTTGATCCACGCGAAGGGAAGTGTGACACTGCTGCTACTACAGCTCGGGAGGAAAGCGCACGTGCATGACCCCACTCGAGACGAGGACTGACTCCCTGGGGAGACTCCAGAAGTACCCCAAGATCCATGTCACCACTGGAGGGGAATCCTAAGGTTCCGGCACCGACTCCACACAAGATCTTAGTCCCCGGCATCGACGTGAGGGGAATCCCGAGAGGCCCCGAGCAAGTCGCATGGGGACCTGCCTTTCCTGAGGCCACCATAGCGGGTCCCTGAGGTCCCCGTCGTAAGTCGAGAGCACCTGCTGCAACTCGAGAAATCCAGGAGCTTCTCCCCTCCAGGCGAGATGAGCCCATTTCCACTGAGGCGTATCGAGGCTAATCCCACCTAACCTTTGGAACGTGCAAACGGTCCTTCACACCCTTGCTGCCACTCAAGAAGTTCCCGACATACCCGTCTCCACTCGAGAGGAAGCACGAGAGTTCTGCCCACATCCAGAGGAGCCCCGTTTCTGCCTCCTAGCTCGAGAGGAGGGATCCTTATCCTGCGTGGTCGGAAAGAATTCCCGGCGTTCCGTCGCATCTCAAGACGAGGCGCTTCCACAGGAAGGCGAGAGGAACTCCAGGGTCGTGCCACCATTCCAGAGTCCCCCAGATGTCTCAGTCCATTCCAGGGAAACCTGATTTCCCTGCACTGCCTCGACTTTCTAGCCGAGGATCGACTCACATCTCGGTGGCATGTGGGAGAGCCCTGTGGGAAAGCCTCGTGGGAAAACCTCGTGGGAAAGCCTCGAGGGAAAGCCACAGATACCTTGAACCACGCGAAGGGAAGCGTGACACTGCTGCAGCTCGGGAGGAAAGCGCACGTGCATGCCCACTCGAGACGAGGACGGACTCCCCTGGGGAGACTCCAGAAGTACCCCAAGATCCATGTCAGCACTGGAGAGGAATCCTCAGGTTCCGGCACTGACTCCTCACAAGGTCTTAGGCCCCAGCATCTACGGGAGATGCATCCCAAGAGCCCCCCGTGCAACTTGCAAGGGGACTGGCCTTTCCTGAGGCCACCAGAGCGGGTCCCTGAGGTCCCCGTCGTAAGTCGAGAGCACCAGCCGCACGTCGAGAAATCCAGGAGGTTCTACCTTCCAGGCGAGATGAGGCACATTTCCGCTGAGGTGTCTCAAGGCTAATCACAACTAACCTCTGGAACTTACAAAGGGTCCGTTACAACCCTTCCTGCAACTCAAGAAGTTCCCGGTCATACCCGTCTCCACACGAGAGGAAGCACGAGCGTCCCGCCCACATCCAGAGGAGCCCCGTTACCGCCTCCTAGCTCGAGAGGAGGGATCCTTTCCCTGCAGGGTCGGGAAATAATTCCTGGCGTTCCCGTGGCATCTCAAGAGGAGGCGATCTCCACATGAAAGCCGAGAGGGAATCAAGGGTCGTGCCACCATTCCCAGAGTTCCCCAGATGTCTCAGTCCTTTCCAGGGAAACCTGTCTTCCCTTGCACTGCCTGGACGTTCAAGCCGAGGATCGACTAACACCACGGTGGCACGTGGGACAGCCCTGTGGGAAAGCATCGTGGGAAAGCTTCGTGGGAAAGCCTCGAGGGAAAGCCTCGAGGGAAAGCCACAGATCCCTTGATCCACGCGAAGGGAAGCGTGACAGTGCTGCTACAGCTCGGGAGGAAAGCACACGTGCATGCCCCCTCTCGAGACGATGACTGACTCCCCTGGGGAGACTCCAGAAGTACCCCAAGATCCATGTCAGCACTGGAGAGGAATCCTCAGGTTCCGGCACCGACTCCACACAAGGTCTTAGGCCCAGGCTTCGACGGGAGAGGAATCCCGAGAGGCCCCCGAGGAACTCGCATGGGGACTGGCCTTTCCTGAGGCCACCAGAGTGGGTCCCTGAGGTCCCCGTCGTAAGTCGAGAGCACCTGCCACAACTCGAGAAAATCCAGGACGTTCTCCCCTCCAGGCGAGATGAGGCCCATTTCCGCTGAGGCGTCTCCAGGCTAATCACACCTAACCTCTGGAACTTCCAAAGGGTACTTCACACCATATCTGCAACTCAAGAAGTTCGCCGACATACCCGTCTCCACTCAAGAGAAAGCACGAGAGTCCCGCCCACATCCAGAGGATCCCCGTTTCCGCCTCCTAGCTCGAGAGGAGGGATCCTTTCCCTGCGTGGTCGGGAAAGAATTCCCGGAGTTCCCGTCGCATCTCAAGAGGAGGCACTCTCCACAGGAAAGGCGAGGGGAACTCCAGGGTCGTGCCACCATTCCCAGAGTCCCCAAGATGTCTCAGTCCATTCCAGGGAAAACTTTTTTCCCTGCACTGCCTCGACTTTCAAACCGAGGATCGACATCGACACACACCACGGTGGCACGTGGGACAGCCTTGTGGGAAAGCCTAGTGGGAAAGCCTCGTGGGAAAGCCTCGAGGGAAAGCCACAGATCCCTTGATCCACGCGAAGGGAAGCATGACCCTGCTGCTCCAGCTCGGGAGAAAAAGCCCACGTGCATGCCCCCACTTGAGACGAGGACTGACTCCCCTGGGGAAACTCCAGAAGTACCCCAAGATCCATGTCATCACTGGAGAGGAATCCTCAGGTTCCGGCACCGACTCCACACAAGGTCTTAGGCCCCGGCATCGACGGGAGAGGAATCACGAGTGGCCCCCGAGAAACTCGAATGGGGATTGGCCTTTCCTGAGGCCACCAGATCGGGTCCCTGAGGTCCCCGTCGTAAGTCGAGAGCACCTGCCGCAAACTCGAGAAAATCCAGGAGGTTCTCTCCTCCAGGCGAGATGAGGCCGATGTCCGCTGAGGCGTCTCGAGGATAATCACACCTAACCTCTGGAACTTCCAAAGGGTCCTTCACATCCTTGCTGCAACTCAAGAAGTTCCCCAACATACCCGTCTCCACTCGAGAGGAAGCACGAGAGTCCCGCCCACATCCAGCGGAGCCCCGTTTCTGCCTCCTAGCTCGAGTGTAGGGATCCTTTCCCCTGCGTGTACGGGAAAGAATTCCCCGGCATTCCCGTCACATCTCAAGAGGAGGCGCTCTCCACAGGAAAAGCGAGAGGAACTCCAGGGTCGTGCCACCATTCCCAGAGTCCCCCAGATGTCTCAGTCCATTCCAGGGAAACCTGTTTTCCCTGCACTGCCTCGAATTTAGAGCCGAGGTTCCACTCTCACCACGGTGGCACGTGGGACAGCCCTGTAGGAAAGCCTCGTGGGAAAGCCTCGTGGGAAAGCCTCGAGGGAAAGCCACAGATCCCTTGATCCATGCGAAGGGAAGCGTGACACTGCTGCTACAGCTCGGGAGGAAAGCGGCACGTGCATGCCCCCATTCAAGACGAGGACTGACTCCGCCTGGGGAGACTCCAGAAGTACCCCACGATCCATGTCACCCCTGGAGAGAAATCCTCAGGTTCCAGCACCGACTCCACACAAGGTCTTAGGCCCTGGCATCGATGGCAGAGCAATACCGGAGAGGCCCCCGAGCAACTCGCATGGGGACTGACCTTTCCTGAGGCCACCAGAGCGGGTCCCTTTGGGGCCCCGTCGTAAGTCGAGGGCACCTGCCGCAAATCCAGAAAATCCAGGGAGGTTCTCCCCTCTAAGCGAGATGATGCCCATTTCCAGAGAGGCGTCTCGAGGGTAATCACATCTAACCTCTGGAACTTCCAAAGGATCCTTCACACCCTTGCTGCAACTCAAGAAGTTCCCCGACATACCCGTCTCCACTCGAGAGGAATGAGGAGAGTCCCTCCCTCATCCAGAGGAGCCCCTTTCCGCCTCCTAGCTCGTGAGCTGGATCCTTTCCCTGCGTGGTCGGGAAAGAATTCCCGGCGTTCCCGTCGCATCTCAATAGGAGGGGCTCTCCACAGGAAGGGCGAGAGGTAATCCAGGGTCGTGCCACCATTCCCAGAGTCCCCCAGATGTCTCAGTCCATTCCAGGGAAACCTGTTTTCCCTGAACTGCCACGACTTTCAAGCCGAGGATCGACTCACACCACGGTGGCTTGTGGGACAACCCTGTGGGAAAGCCTCGTGGCAAGCCTCGAGGGAAAGCCACAGATCCCTTGATCCACGGGAAGAGAAGCGTGACACTGCTGCTACAGCTCGAGAGGAAATCGCACGTGAATGCCCCAATTCGAGACGAGGACTGACTCCCCTCTGGAGACTCCAAAAGTACCCCAAATCCATGTCAGCACTGGAGAGGAATCCTCAGGTTTCGGCAGCGATTCCACACAAGGTCTTAGGAGGGACGGCATCGACGGGAGAGGAATCCGAGAGGCCCCCGAGCAACTCGCATGGGGACTGGCCTTTCCTGAGGCCACCAGAGCGGGTTCCTGAGGTCCCCGTCGTAAGTTGAGAGCACCTGCCGCAACTCGAGAAAATCCAGGAGGTTCTCGCTACAGGCGAGATGAGGCCTATTTCCGCTGAGGCGTCTCGAGGCTAATCACACCTAACCTCTGGAACTTACAAAGGGTCCTTCACACCCTTGCTGCAACTCAAGAAGTTCCCCGACATACCCGTCTCCACTCGAGGGGAAACACGAGAGTCCCGCCCTCATTCCAGAGAAGTCCCGTTTCTGCCTCCTAGCTC
>NW_017206966.1:0-4641 GCF_001704415.2 Capra hircus | reverse complement strand
CTCTGGGAATTGTGGCAGGACCCTGGAGTTCTTCTTGCCTTTCCTGTGGAGATCGCCTCCTCTTGAGATGCGACGGGAACGCCCGGGAATTCTTTCCAAACCACGCAGGGAAAGCGATCCTCTCTGAGCTAGGAGCGGAATCGGGGCTCCTCTGGATATGGGCGGGACTCTCGTGCTTCCTCTCGAGCGGAGACGGGTATATGGGAACTTCTTGAGTTGCAGCAAGGGTGTGAAGGACCCTTTGGAAGTTCCAAGGTTAGTTGTGATTAGCCTCGGACGCCTCAGTGGAAATGGGCCTCATCTCGCATGGACGGCAGATCTCCTGGATTTTCTCGAGTTTGCAAGTGCTCTCGACTTACGATGGGGGGACCGCTCTGGTGGCCTCAGGAAAGGCCAGTCCCCATGCGAGTTGCTCGGGGGCTCTCGGGATTCCTCTCCCTTCGATGCCGGGGACTAACACCTTGTGTGGAGTCAGTACCGGAACCGGAGGATTCCTCTCCAGTGCTGTCATGGATCTTGGGTACTTCTGGAGTCTCCCCAGGGGAGTCAGTCCACGTCTCGAGTGGGGGCATACAGGTGCGCTTTCCTCCTGAGCTGTAGCAGCAGCAGTGTCACGCTTCCCTTCGCGTGGATCAAATGATCTGTGGCTTTCCCTCGAGGCTTTCCCACAGGGCTGTCCGACGTGCCACCGTGTTGTGAGTCGATCCTCGGCTTGAAATTCGAGGCAGTGCAGGGAAAACAGGTTTCCCTGGAATGGACTGAGTCATCTGGGACTCTGGAATGGTGGCACGACCCTGGAGTTCCTCTCGCCTTTCCTGCGGAGAGCGCACCCTCTTGAGATGCGACGGCAACGCCGGGAATTCTTTCCCGACCACGCAGGGAAAGGATCCCTCCTATCGAGGTATGAGGCGGAATCGGGGTTCCTCTGGATGTGGGCGGGACTCACGTGCTTCCTTTCCAGTGGAGACGGGTAAGTCGGGAAACTTCTTGAGTTGCAGCAAGGGTGTGAAGGACCCTTTGGAAGTTCTAGAGGCTCGGTGTTATTAGCCTCGAGACGCCTCAACAGAAATGGGCCTCATCTCGCCTGGAGGGGAACCTCCTGGATTTTCTCGAGATGCGGCAGGTGCTCTCGACTTACGACGGGGAGCTCAGGGACTCCCTCTGGTGGCCTCAGGAAAGCCAGTCCCCATGCGAGTTGCTCGGGGGCCTCTCGGGATTCCTCTCCGTCGATGCCGGGCCTAAGACCTTGTGTGGATTCGGGGCCGGGAACTTAGGATTCCTCTCCAGTGCTGACATAGATCTTGGGGTTCTTCTGGGTCTCCCCAGGGGAGTAAGTCCTCGTCTAGAGTGGGGAGCATGCACCTGCGCTTTCCTCCGAGCTGTAGCAGCCGTGTCACGCTTTACTTCACGTGGATCAAGGGATCTGTGGCTTTCCCTCGAGGCTTTCCCACGAGGCTTACCCACAGGGCTGTCCCACGTGCCACCGTGGTGTGAGTCGATCATCGGCTTGAAAGTCGAGGCAGTGCAGGGAAAACATGATTTCCTGGAATGGACTGAGACATCTTTGGGCTCTGGGAATGGTGACACGACCCTGAAGATCCTCTCGCCTTTCCTGTGGAGAGCGCCTCCTCTTGAGATGCGACGGGAACGCCGGAAATCTTTCCGGACCACGCAGGGAAAGGATCCCTCCTCTCGAGGTAGGAGGCAGAATCGGGGCTCCTCTGGATGGGGGTGGGACTCTCGTGCTTCCTCTCGAGTGGAGACGGATATGTCGGGAATTTCTTGAGTTGCAGCAAGGGTGTGAAGGACCCTTTGGAAGTTCCAGAGGTTAGGTGTGGTTAGCTTCACAACGCCTCAGCGGAAATGGGCCTCATCTCTCCTGGAGGGCGAGAACCTCCTGGATTTTCTCGAGGTGCGGCAGGTGCTCTCGACATTTGACGGGGACCTCAGGGGCCCGCCTCTGGTTGGCCTCAGGAAAGGCCAGTCCCCATGCGAGTTGCTCGGGGCCTATCGGGATTTCTCTTCCGGCGATACCGGGGCCTTAGACCTTGTGTGGAGTCGGTGCCAGAACCTGAGGTTTCCTCTCCAGTGCTGACATGGATCTTGGGGTACTTCTGTGGTCTCCCCAGGGGAGTCAGTCCTCGTCTTGAGTGGGGGCATGCATGTGCGCTTTCCTCCCGAGCTGAAGCAGCAGTGTCACGCTTCCCTTCGCGTGGATCAAGGGATCTGTGGCTTTCCCTCGAGGCTTTCCCACGAGGCTTTCCCACGAGGCTTTCCCACGAGGCTTTCCCACGAGGCTTTCCCACAGGGCTGTCCCACGTGCCACCTTGGTGTGAGTCCATCCTCGGCTTGAAAGTCGAGGCAGTGCAGGTAAAACAGTTTTCCCTGGAATGGACTGAGACATCTGGGGGACCCTGGCAATGGTGGCACGACCCTGGATTTCCTCTCGCCTTTCCTGTGGAGAGCGCCTCCTCTTGAGATGCGACAGGAACGACGGAATTCTTTCCCGACCACGAAGTGAAAGGATCCCAACTCTCGAGGTAGGATGCGGAACCGGGGCTCCTCTGGATGTGGGCGGGACTCTCGTGCTTCCTCTCGAGTGGAGTCGGGTATGTCGGGGAACTTCTTGAGTTGCCAGTAAGGGGTGTGAAGGACCCTTTGGAAGTTCCAGAGGTTAGGTGTGATTAGGCTCGAGACACCTCCGGGGGAAATGGGCCTCATCTCGCCTGGAGGGGAGAACCTCCTGGATTTTCTCGAGTTGCGGCAGGTGCTCTCGACTTACAACCGGGACCTCAGGGACCCGCTCTGGTGGCCTCAGGAAAGGCCAGGCCCCATGCGAGTTGCTCGGGGCCTCTCGGATTCCTCTCCCTGTCGATGCTGTGGACTAAGACCTTGAGTGGAGTCGGTCCTGAAACCTGAGGATTCCTCTCCAGTGCTGACATGGATCTTGGGGTACTTCTGGAGTCTCCCCAGGGGGAGTCAGTTCTCGTCTTGATTGGGGGCATGCACGTGCGCTTTCCTCCCGTGCTGTAGGAGCAGTGTCACGCTTCCCTTCGCGTGGATCAAGGGATCTGTGGCTTTCCCTCGAGGCTTTCCCACGAGGCTTTTCAGGAGGCTTTCCCACAGGGCTATCCACGTGCACCGTGGTGTGAGTGGATCCTCGGCCTTGAAAGTCGAGGCAGTGTAGAGAAAACAGGTTTCCCTGGAATGGACTGAGACAACTGGGGGACTCTGGGAATGGTGGCACGACCCTGGAGTTCCTCTCGTCTTTCCTGTGGAGAGGGCCTCCTGTTGAGATGCGCCGGGAACGCCGGGAATTCTTTCCCGAACACGAAGGGAAAGGATCCCTCCTCTCGAGCTAGGAGGCAAAAACGCGGCTCCTCGCGATGTGGGCGGGACTCGCGTGCTTCCTCTCTAGTGGAGACGGGTATGCAGGGGAACTTCTTGGGTTGCAGCAAGGGTGTGAAGGACCCTTTGGATGTTCCAGAGGTTAGCTCTGATTAGCCTAGAGACGCCTCAGCACGAATGGGCCTCATCTCGCCTGCAGGGGAGAACCTCCTGGATTTTCTCGCGTTGCGGCATGTGCTCTTGACTTACGACGTGGACCTCATGGACTCGCTCTGGTGGCCCCAGGAAAGGACAGTCCCCATGCGAGTTGCTCGGGGGGCATCTCGGGATTCCTCTCCTGTCGATGCTGTGGACTAAGAGCTTGTGTGGATTCGGTGCCGGAACCTGAGGATTACTCTCCAGTGCTGACATGGAACTTGGGGTACTTCTGGAGTCTCCCCAGGGGAGTCAGTCCTCGTCTCGAGTGGGGGCATGCACGTGCTCTTTCCTCCCGAGCTGTAACAGCAGTGTCACGCTTTCCTTCGCGTGGATCAAGGGATCTGTGGCTTTCCCACGAGGCTTTCCCACAAGGCTTTCCCCACGAGGCTTTCCCACAAGTCTTTCCACGAGTCCAGGGGTCGTGACACCATTCCCAGAGTCCCCCAGATGTCTCAGTCAATTCCAGGAAATCCTGTTTTCCCTGCACTGCCTCGACTTTCAAGCCGAGGATCAACTCACACCATGGTGGGTACGTGGGACAGCCCTGTGGGAAAGCCTCGAGGGATAGCCTCGGGGAAAGCCTCGTGGGAAAGCCTCCTGGGAAAGCCTCAATGGAAAGCACAGATCCCTTGATCCACGCGAAGGGAAGTGCCAAACAGCTGCCATAGCTAGGGAGGAAAGCGCACGTGCATACCTCTCTCGAGACGAGGACTGACTCCCCTGGGGTGACTCCAGAAGTACCCCAAGATCCATGTCAGCACTGGAGAGGAATCCTCAGGTTTCCGGAAACCGACTTCACACTAGGTCTTAGGCTCCCGGCATCGACGGGAGAGGAATCCCGAGAGGCCCCGAGCAACTCGCATGTGGACTGGCCTTTCCTGAGGCCACCAGAGCGGGTCCCTGAGGTCCCCGACGTAAGTCGAGAGCACCTGCCGCAACTCGAGAAAATCCAGGAGTTCTACCCTCCAGGCTAGATGACGCCCCGTTTCCGCTGAGGCGTCTCGAGACTAATCACACCTAACCTCTGGAACTTCCAACGGGTCCTTCACACCTTGCCTGCAACTCAAGAAGTTCCCCGACATACCCGTCTCCACT
>NW_017206965.1:0-4641 GCF_001704415.2 Capra hircus | reverse complement strand
CGGGAAAGAATTGCCGACGTTCCCGTCGCATATCAAGAAGAGGCACTCACCCACAGGAAAGGCGAGAGGAACTCCAGGGTCGTGCCACCATTCCCAGAGTCCCCCAGATGTCTCAGTCGATTCCAGGGAAAACTCTTTTCCCTGCACTGCCTTGACTTTCAAGCCGAGGGATAGACTCACACCACGGTGGCACGTGGGACAGCCCTGTGGGAAAGCTCGTGGGAAAGCCTCGTGGGAAAGCCTCAAGGAAAGCCACAGATCCCTTGATCCACACGAAGTGAAGCGTGACACTGCTGGTACAGCTCGGAGGAAATCGCTCGTGCATGCCCACTCGAGACGAGGACTGACGCCCCTGTGGAGACTCCAGAAGTACCCCAAGATCCATGTCAGCACTGCAGAGGAATCCTCAGTTTCTGGCACCGACTCCACAGAAGGTCTTAGGCACCCGCATCGCCGTGAGAGGAATCCCGAGACCCCTCGAGCAACTCGCATGGGGACTGGCCTTTCCTGAGGCCACCAGAGCGGGTCCCTGAGGTCCCTGTCGTAAGCCGAGAGCACCTGCCACAACTCGAAAAATCCAGGAGGTTCTCCCCTCCAGGCGAGATGAGGCCCATTTCCGCTGAGGCATCTCGAATCTAATCACACCTAACCTCGGGAACTTCCAAAGGGTCCTTCACACCCTTGCTGCAACTCAAGAAGTTCCGCGACATACCAGTCTCAACTCGAGAGGAAGCATGAGAGTCCCGCCCACATCCAGAGGAGCCCGTTTCCGCCTCCTAGCTCCTGAGGAGGGATCCTTTCCCGGCGTCGTGGGGAAAGAATTCCCCTCGTTACCGTCGCATCTCAAGAGGAGGCGCTCTCCACAGGAAAGGCGAGAGGAACTCCAGGGTCGTGCCACCATTCCCAGAGCCCCCAGATATCTCAGTCCATTCCACGGAAACCTGTTTTCCCTGCACTGCCTCGACTTTCAAGCCGAGGATCGACTCACACCACGGTGGCACGTGGAACAGCCCTTTGGTAAAGCGTCCGTGGAAAGCCTCGAGGGAAAGCCACAGATCCCTTGATACACACGAAGGGAAGCGCGACACTGCTGCTACAGCTCGGGAGGAAAGCGCACGTGCATGCCCCCACTCGAGACGAGGACTGACTCCCCTGGGGAGACTCCAGAGGTACCCCAAGATCCATGTCAGCACTGGAGAGGAATCCTCAGGTTCCGGCACCGACTCCACACAAGGTCTTAGGGCCCAGAATTGACAGGAGAGGAATCCGAGAGGCCCCCAAGCAACTCGCATGGGACTGGCCTTTCTAGAGGCCACCAGAGCGGGTCCCTGAGGTCCCCGTCGTAAGTCGAGAGCACCTGCCGCAACTCGAGAAAATCCAGGAGGTTCTCCCCTCCTGGCGAGATGAGGCCCATTTCCGCTGAGGCATCTCGAATCTAATCACACCTAACCTCGGGAACTTCCAAAGGGTCCTTCACACCCTTGCTGCAACTCAAGAAGTTCCGCGACATACCAGTCTCCACTCGAGAGTAAGCACGAGAGTCCCACCCACATAGAGGAGCCCCGTTTACGCCTCCTAGCTCGAGAGGAGGGATCCTTTCCCGGCGTGGTCGGGAAAGAATTCCCGGCGTTTCATCCCATCTCAAGAGGAGGCGCCCCCACAGGAAACGCGAGAGGGACTCCAGGTTCATGCCACCGTTCCCAGAGTCCCCCAGATGTCTTAGTCCATTCCAGGAAAACAAGTTTTCCCTGCACTGCCTCGACTTTCAAGCCGAGGATCGACTCACACCACCGTGGCACGTGGGACTGCCCTGTGGGAAAACCTCTTGGGAAAGCCTCGTGGGAAAGCCGAGAGGGAAAGCCACTGATCCCTTCATCCACGTGAAGGGAAGCATGATACTGCTGCTACAGATTGGGAGTAAAACGCACGTACATGTCCCCACTCGAGACGGGGACTGACTCCCATGGGGAGACTCCAGAAATACCTCAAGATGCATGTCAGCACTAGAGAGGAATCCTCAGGTTCCGGCACTGACTCCACACAAGGTCTTAGGCACCGGCATCGACGGGACAGGAATCCTGAGAGTGCCCCGAGCAACTCGCATGGGGTCTGGCCTTTCCTGAGGCCACCAAAGTGGGTCCCTGAGGTCCCCGTCGTTAGTCGAGAGCACCTGCCGCAACTCGAGAAAATCCAGGAGGTTCTCCCTCCAGGCAAGATGAGGGGGCATTTGCGCTGAGGCGTCTCTAGGCTAATCACACCTAACCTCTCGAACTTCCAAAGGGTCCTTCACACCCTTGCTGTAACTCAAGAAGTTCCGCGACATACCCGTCTCCACTTGAGAGGAATAACAAGAATCCCGCCCACATCCAGAGGAGCCCCTTTTCTGCCTCATCGCTCGAGAGGAGGGATCCTTTCCCTGCGTGGTCGGGAAAGAATTCCCAGCATTCCCATCGCATCTCAAGAGGAGGCCCTTCCACAGGAAAGGCGAGAGGAACGCCAGGGTCGTGCCACCATTCCAGAGTCCCCCAGATGTCTCAGTCCATTCCAGGGAAACCTGTTTTCCTGGCACTGTCTCCACTTTCAAGCCGAGGATCGAGTCACTCCACGGTGGCATGAGGGACAGCCCTGTGTGAAAGCCTCGTGGGAAAGCCTTGTGGGATAGCCTCGAGGGAAAGCCACTGATCCCTGGACCCATGCGAAGGGAAGCGTGACACTGCTGCTACAGCTCGGGAGGAAAGCGCATGTGCATGCCCCACTCGAGACTAGGACTGACTCCCCTGGGGAGACTCCAGAAGTACCCCAAAATCCATGTCAGCACTGAAGAGGAATCCTAAGTTTCCGGCAGCGACTCCACACAAGGTCTTAGGCCCCGGCACCCCGGGACAGGAATCCCAAGAGCCCCCAGAGCAACTCGCATGGGAACTGACCTTTCCTGAGGCCACCAGAGCGGGTCGCAGAGGTCCCCGTCGTAAGTCGAGAGCACCTGCCGCAACTCGAGAAAATCCAGGAGGTTCTTCCCTCCAGGCGAGTGAGGCCCATTTCCGCTGAGGCGTATCAGGCTAATCACACCTAACCTGTGGAATTTTCAAAGGGTCTTTCACACCCTTGCTGCAGCTCTAGAAGTCCCCTGACAAACCCGACTCCACTCAAGAGGAAGCACGAGAATCCCGCCCACATCCAGAAGAGCCCTGTTTCTGCGTCATAGCTCGAGAGGAGGGATCCTATTCCTGCGTGGTGGGAAAGAATTCCCGGTGATCCTGTCGCACCTCAAGAGAAGGCGCTCTCCACAGGAAAGGCGAGGGGAACTCCAGGGTCGTGCCACCATTCCCAGAGTCCCCCAGATGTCTCAGTCCATTCCAGGGAAACCTGTTTTCCCTGCACTGCCTCGACGTTCAAGCCGAGGATCGATTCACACCATGGTGGCACGTGGAACAGCCTCGTGGGAAAGCCTGGAGGGAAAGCCACTGATTCCTTGATCCACTCGACGGGAAACGTGACACTGCAGCTACAGCTCGGGAAGAAAGCGCACGTGAATGCCCCCACTAAAGACGAGGACTGACTCCCCTGTAGAGACTCCAGAAGTACTCAAAGTTCCATGTCAGCACTGGAGAGGAATGCTCAGGTTCCGGCACCGACTCCACACAAGGTCTTAGGCCCCGATATCGACGGAGAGAAATCCCGAGAGGCCCCGAGGAACTCGCATGGGGACTGGCCTTTCCTGAGGCCACCAGAGCGGGTCCCTGAGGTCCCCGTCGTAGGTCGAGAACACCTGCCGCAACTCGAGAAAATCAAGGAGGTTCTGCCTTCCAGGCGAGATGAGGGCCCATTTGCGCTGAGGTGTCACGAGGCTAATCACACCTAACCTCTGGAACTTCCAAAGGGTCCTACACACCCTTGCTGCAACTCAAGAAGTTCCCGAAAAATCCATCTCCACTCGAGAGGAAGCATGAGAGTCCCGCCCACATCCAGAGGAGTCCCGTTTCCGCTTCATAGCTCAAGAGGAGGGATCTTTCCTGCGTTGTCGGGAAAGAATTCCCGACGTTCCCGTCGCATATCAAGAAGAGGCGCTCACCACAGGAAAGGCGAAGGAACTCCAGGGTCGTGCCACCATTCCCAGAGTCCCCCAGATGTCTCAGTCGATTCCAGGGAAAACTCTTTTCCCTGCACTGCCTTGACTTTCAAGCCGAGGATAGACTCACACCACGGTGGCACGTGGGACAGCCCTGTGGGAAGCATCGTGGAAAGCCTCGTGCGAAAAGCTCAAAGCCACAGATCCCTTGATCCACACGAAGTGAAGCGTGACACTGCTGGTACAGCTCGGGAGGAAATCGCTCGTGCATGCCCCCACTCGAGACGAGGACTGACGCCCCTGTGGAGACTCCAGAAGTACCCCAAGATCCATGTCAGCACTGCAGAGGAATCCTCAGTTTCTGGCACCGACTCCACAGAAGGTCTTAGGCACCCGCATCGCCGTGAGAGGAATCCCGAGACGCCCTCGAGCAACTCGCATGGGACTGGCCTTTTCCTGAGGCCACCAGAGCGGGTCCCTGAGTCCCTGTCGTAAGCCGAGAGCACCTGCCACAACTCGAAAAATCCAGGAGGTTCTCCCCTCCAGGCGAGATGAGGCCTATTTTCCGCTGA
>NW_017206964.1:0-4641 GCF_001704415.2 Capra hircus | reverse complement strand
CCCGGCACTGGAGAGGAATCCTCAGGTTCCGGCACTGACTCCACACAAGGTCTTAGGCCCCAGCATCGACGGGAAGGGAATCCCGAGAGCCCCGAGCAACTTGCATGGGGACTGGCCTTTCCTGAGGCCACGAGAGCGGTCGCTGAGGTCCCCGTCGTAAGTCGAGAGCACCTGCCGCAACTCGAGAAAATCCAGGAGGTACACCCTCCAGGCAGATTAGGCCCATTTCCGCTGAGGCTTCTCGAGGCTAATAACACCTAACATCTGGAACTTCCAAAAGGGTCCTTCACACCCTTGCTGCAACTCAAGAAGTTCCCAACATACCCGTCTCCACTCGAGAGGAAGCACGAGAGGCTCGCCCACATGCAGAGGTGCCCGTTTCCGCCGCTCCTAGCTCGAGAGGAGGTATCGTTGCCCTGCGTGGTCGGGAAAGAATTCCCGGCGTTGCCATCGCATCTCAAGAGGAGGCGCACTCCACAGGAAAGGCGAGAGGAACTCCAGGGTAGTGCCACCATTCCAGAGTCCCCAGATGTCTCAGTCCATTCCAGGGAAACCTGTTTTCCCTGCACTGCCTCGGCTTTCACGCTGAGTATCGACTCACACCACGGTGGCACGTGGGACAGCCCTGTGAGAAAGCCTCGTTTGAAAGCCTCGTGGGAAAGCCTCGATGGAAAGCCCAGATCCCTTGATCCACGCGAAGGGAAGCGTGACACTACTGCTAAATCTCGGAAAGAAATCCCACGTGCATGCCCCACTCGAGACGAGGACTGACTCCACTGAGGAGAGTCCAGAAGTTCCCCAAGATCCATTTCAGCACTGGAGAGGAATCCTCAGGTTCCGGAACCGATTCCACACAAGATCTTAGGCCGCGGTATCGACGGGAGAGGAATCCCGGGAGGCCCCCGAGCATCTCGCATGGGGACTGGCCTATCCTGAGGCCACCAGAGGCGGTTCCCTGAGGTCCCATCGTAAGTCGAGAGCGCCTGCCGCAACTCGAGAAAATCCAGGAGGTTCTCCCTTCCAGGCGAGATGAGGCCCTTTTCCGCTGAGGCTTCTCGAGGCTAATCACACCTAACCTCTGGATCTTCCAAAGGGTCCTTCACACCCTTGCTGCAACTCAAGAAGTTCCCCGACATACCCGTCTCCACTCGAGAGGAAGCACGAGAGTTCCACCACATCCACAGGAGCCCCGTTTCCGACTCCTGGCTCGAAAGGAGGATCCTTTCCCTGCTTGGTGGGGAAAGAATTGCCCGCGTTCCCGTCCCATCTCAAGAGGAGGCGCTCTCCACAGGAAAGGCGAGAGGAACACCAGGGTCGTGCCACCATTCCCAGAGTCCCCCAGATGTCTCAGTCCATTCCACGGAAACCTGTTTTCCCTGCACTGCCTCGACTTTCAAGCGAGGATCGACTCACATCACGGTGGCACGTGGGACAGCCCTGTGGGAAAGCCTCGTGGGAACGCCTGGTGGAAAGCCTCGAGGGAAAGCCACAGATCCCTTGATCCACGAGAAGGGAAGACTGACAATGCTGCTACAGCTCGGGAGGAATACGCACGTGCATGCCCCACTCGAGCCGAGGACTGACTCCCCTCTAGAGACTCCAGAAGTACCCCAAGATCCATGTCAGCACTGGAGATGAATACTCAGGTTCCGGCACCGTCTCCACACAAGGACTTAGGCCCCAGCATCTACGGGTGAGGAATCCCGAGTGGCCCCGAGCAACTCGCATGGGGACTGGCCTTTCCTGAGGCCACCAGAGCGGGTCCTGACGTAAGTGGAGAGCACCTGCCGCAACTCGAGAAAATCCAGGAGGTTCTCCCCTTCAGGCGAGATGAGGCCCATTTCCGCTGAGGCGTCTCGAGGCTAATCACATCTAACCTCTGGAACTTCGAAAGGGTCCTTCACACCCTTGTTGCAACTCAAGAAGTTCCCCGACATACCCGTTTCCACTCGAGAGGAAGCACGAGAGTCCGCCCACATCCAGAGGAGCCCCGTTTCCGCCTCCTAGCTCGAGAGGAGGGATCCTTTCCCTGCGTGGTCGGGAAAGAATTCCGGCGTTCCCGTCGCATCTCAAGAGGAGGCGCTCTCCACAGGAAAGGCGAGAGTAACTCCAGGGTCGTGCCACATTCCCAGAGTCCCCAGATGTCTCAGTCCATTCCAGGGAAACCTGTTTTCCCTGCACTGCCTCGACTTTCAAGCCGAGGATCGACTCACACTCCGGTGGAACGTGGGACAGCCCTGTGGTTAAGACTCGTGGGAAAGCCTCCTGGGAAAGCCTCGAGGGAAAGCCACAGATCCCTTGATCCACCGAAGGGATGCGTGACACTGCTGCTGCTGCTCGGGAGCAAAGCGCACGTGCATGCCCCCACTCGAGACGAGGACTTACTCCCCTGGGGGACTCCAGATATACCCCAAGATCCATGTCAGCACTGGGGAGGAATCCTCAGGTTCCGGCACCGACTTCACACAAATCTTAGGCTCCGTCATCGACGTAGAGGAATCCCGAGAGGCCCCCGAGCAACTCGCAACGGGACTGGCCTTTCCTGAGGCCACCAGAGCGGGTCCCTGAGGTCCCCGTCGTACGTCAAGAGCACGTGCCGCAACTCGAGGAAATCCAGGAGGTTCTCCCCTCCAGGCGAGACGAGGCCCATTTCCCCTGAGGCATATCGAGGCTAATCACACCTAACCTCTGGAACTTCCAAAGGGTCCTTCACACCTTGCTGCAACTCAAGAAGTTCCCCAACATACCCGTCTCCACTCGAGAGGAAGCACGAGAGTCCCGCCCTAATCCAGAGGAGCCCCGTTTCCGCCTCATAGCTCGAGAGGAAGGATACGCACCCTGCGTGGTCGGAAAAGAATTCCCGGCGTTCCCGTCGCGCATGTCAAGTGGATGCGCTCTCACACAAGAAAGGCGAGAGGAACTCCAGGGTCGTGTCACCATTCCCAGAGACCCCAGATGTCTCAGTCCATTCCAGGGATACCTGTATTCCCTGCACTGCCTCGACTTTCAAGCCGAGGATCGACTCACACCACGGTGGCACGTGGGACAGCCCTGTGGGAAAGCCTCGTGGGAAAGCCTCGAGGTAAAGCTACAGATCCCTTGTTCCACGCTAAGGAAGCGTGCCACTGCTGGTAAAGCTCGGGAGGAAAGCGCCGAGCATGCCCCCACTCGAGACGAGGACTGACTCCCCTGGGAGACTCCAGAAGTACCCAAGATCCATGTCAGCACTGGAGAGGAATCCTCAGGTTCCGGCACCGACTCCACACAAGATCTTAGGCCCCGGCATCGAGGGAGAGAAATCCCGAGAGGCCCCCGAGAACTCGCATGGGGACTGGCCTTTCCTGAGGCCACCAGAGCGGGTCCTGAGGTCCCGTCGTAAGTCGAGAGCACCTGCCGCAACTCGAGAAAATCCAGGATGTTCTCCCCTCCAGGCGAGATGAGGCCCATTTCCGCTGAGGCGTCTCGAGACTAATCACACCTAACCTCTGGAACTTCCAATGGGTCCTTCACACCCTTGCTGCAACTCAGGAAGATCCCCGACATACCCGTCTCACTCGAGAGGAAGCACGAGAGTCCCGCCCACATCCAGAGGAGGCCACGTTTCTGCCTCCTAGCTCGAGAGGAGGGATCCTTTCCCCGTGGTGGGGAAAGAAATCCCGGCGTTCCGTCGCATCTCAAGAGAGGCGCTCTCCACAGGAAAGGCGAGAGGAACTCCAGGGTCGTGCCACCATTCCCAGAGTCCCCCAGATTTTCTCAGTCCATTCCAGGGAAACCTGTTTTCCCTGCACTGCCTCGACTTTCAAGCCAAGGATCGACTCACACCAGGGTGGCACGTGGGACAGCCATGTGCCTCGTGGAAAGCCTCGTGGGAAAGCCTCGAGGGAAAGCCACAGATCCCTTGATACACACGAAGGGAAGCGTGACACCGCTGCTACAGCTCGGAGGAAAGCGCACGTGCATGCCACCACTCGAGATAAGGACTGACTCCCCTGGGGAGACTCCAGAAGTACCCCAAGGTCCATGTCAGTACTGGAGAGGAAACCTCAGGTTCCGCACCGACTCCACACAAGGTCTTAGGCCCCGGCATCGACGGGAGAGGAATCCCGAGAGGCCCCGAGCAACTCGCATGGGGACTGGCCTTTCCTGAGGCCGCCAGAGAGGGTCCATGAGGTCCCGTCGTAAGTCGAGAGCACCTGCCGCAACTCGAGAAAATCCAGGAGGTTCTCCCCTCCAGGTGAGATGAGGCCCATTTCCGCTGAGGCGTCTCGAGGCTAATCACACCTAACCTCTGGAACTTCCAAAGGGTCCTTCACACCCTTGCTGCAACTCATGAAGTTCCCCGACATACCGTCTCCACTCGAGAGGAAGCACGAGAGTCCCCCCCACATCCAGAGAGCCCGTTTCGGCCTGATAGATCCAGAGGAGGGATCCTTTCCTGCGTGGTCGGGAAAGAATTCCGGCGCAGGGGCCGCAGCAAGGATGGAGGCTCTCCACAGAAGGCAAGATGAATCGAGGGTCGTGCACCATTCCAGAGTCCGCCAGAAATTCCTTGTCGGGAATTTTATTGGCCTTCCGCGTAAACCTAGCTATTCAGCCTTTTTCCTCAGTTAATCTTCTTACTACCCTATAATTTCTTAATCT
>NW_017206963.1:0-4642 GCF_001704415.2 Capra hircus | reverse complement strand
CCCGCCCACAATCCAGAGGAGCCCCCGTTTTCTGCCTCCTAGGCTCGAGAGGAGGGATCCTTTCCCTGCAGTTCGGGAAAAAATTCCCGCGTTCCCGTCGCATCTCAAGAGGAGGCGCTCTCCACAGGAAAGGCGAGAAGGAACTCCAGGGTCGTGCCACCATTCCCAGAGTCCCCCAGATGTCTCAGTCCATTCCAGGGAAACCTGTTTTCCCTGCACTGCCTCGACTTTCAAGCCGAGGATCGGCTCCCACCACGGTGACACGTGGACAGCCCTGTGGGAAGCCTCGTGGGAAAAGCCTCGTGGAAAGCCTCGAGGGAAAAGCCACAGATCCCTTGATCCACGCGAAGGGGAGGCGTGACACTGCTGCTACAGCTCCGGAGGAAAGCGCACGTGCATGGCCCCACTCGAGACGAGGACTGACTCCCCTGGGGAGACTCCAGAAGTACCCCAAGATCCATGTCAGCACTGGAGAGGAATCCTCAGGTTCCGGCACCGACTCCACACAAGGTCTTAGGCCCTGAAAGACGGGAGAGGAATCCCGAGAGGCCCCCGAGCAACTCGCATGGGGACTGGCCTTTCCTGAGGCCACCACAGCGGTCCCTGAGGTCCCCTCGTAAGTCGAGAGCACCTGACGAACTCGAGAAAATCCAGGAGGTTCTCCCCTCCAGGCGAGATGAGGCCCATTTGCGCTGAGGCGTCTCGAGGCTAATCACACCTAACCTCTGGAACTTCCAAAGGGTCCTTCACACCCTTGCTGCAACTCAAGAAGTTCCCCGACATACCCGTCTCCACTCGAGAAGAAGCACGAGAGTCCTGCCACATCCAGAGGAGCCTCGTTTCCGCCTCATGGCTCGAGAGGAGGGATCCTTTCCCTGCGTGGTCGGGAAAGAATTCCCGGCTTTCCTCGCATCTCAAGAGGAGACGCTCTCCACAGGAAAGGCGAGAGGAACTCCCAGGGTCGTGCCACCATTCCCAGAGTCCCCAGATGTCTCAGTCCATTCAAGGGAAACCTGTTTTCCCTGCACTGCCTCGACTTTCAAGCCGAGGATCGACTCACACAACGGTGACACGGGTCAGCCCTGTGGGAAAGCCTCGTGGGAAGCCCTTGGGAAAGCCTCGGGAAAACCTCGAGGGAAAGCCACAGATCCCTTGATCCACGCGGAAGGGAAGCGTGACACTGCTGCTACAGCTCTGGAGGAAAGCGCAACTGCATGCCCCCCACATGAGACGAGGACTGACTCCCCTGGGGAGTCTCCAGAAGTAGCCCAAGATCCATGTCAGCACTGGAGAGGAATCCTCAGGTTCAGGCACCGACTCCACACAAGGTCTTAGGTCCCGGCATCGATGGGGAGAGGAATCCCGAGAGGCCCCCGAGAACGCGCATGTGGACTGGCCTTAACTGAGGCCACCAGAGCGGGTCCCTGTGATCCCCGTAGTACGTCGAGAGCACCTGCAGCAACTCGAGAAAATCCAGGAGGTTTTCCCTCCAGGCGACATGAGGCCCATTTCCGCAGAGGCGTCTCGAGGCTGATCAAACCTAAAACTCTGGAACTTCCAAAGGGTCCTTCACACCCTTGATGCAACTCAAGAATTTCCCCGAAATACCCGTCTCCACTCGAGAGGAAGCACGAGAGTCCGCCCCACATCCAGAGGAGCCCGATTCCACCTTTTAGCTCGAGAGGTTTGATCCTTTCCCTGCGTGGTCGGGAAAGAATTCGCAGCATTCCCGTCAAATCTCAAGAGGTGGCGCTCTCCAGAGGAAAGGCGAGAGGACTCCAGGTCGTGCCACCATTCCCAGGAGTCCCCCAGATGTCTCAGTCCATTCCAGGGAAACCTGTATTCCCTGCACTGCCTCGACTTTCAAGTCGAGGATCGACTCACACCACAGTGGCACGTGGTACAGCCCTGTGGGAAAGCCTCGTGGGAAAGCCTCAAGGGAAAGCCACAGATCCCTTGATCCATGCGAAGGGAAGCGGGACACTGCTTGCTACAGCTCGGGGGAAAGCGCACGTGCATGGCCCCACTCGAGACGAGTAGTGACACCCCTGGGGGGGACTCCAGAAGTACCCCCATATCCATGTCAGAAGTGGAGAGGAATCCTCAGGTTCCGGCACCGACTCCAAACAAGGTCTTAGACCCCGGCATCGTCGGGAGAGGAATCCGAGAGGCCCCAGAGCAACGCATATGGGGACTGGCCTTTCCTGAGGCCACCAGAGCGGGTCCCTGTGGTCCCATCGTAAGTCGAGAGCACCTGCCGCAACTCCAGAAAATCCAGGAGGTTCTCCCCTCCAGGCGAGATGAGGCCCATTTACGCTGAGGCAACTAGGGGGTAATCACACTTAAACTCTGGAACTTCCAAAGGGTCCTTCACACCCTTGCTGCAAATCAAGAAAGTTCCCCGACATACCCGTCTCCACTCTAGAGGAATCGGAGAGTCCCGTCCATATCCAGAGTGGCCCGTTTCCGCCTGCTAGCTCGAGAGGAGGGATCCTTTCCCTGTGTGGTCGAGAAAGAATTCCTAGCGTTCCCGTCGCATCTCAAGAGGAGGCGCTCTCCACAGGAAAGGGCGAGAAGAACTCCAGGATCAGGCCCCATTCCCAGAGTCCCCCAGATGCCTCAGTCCATTCCAGGGAAACCTGTTTTCCCAGCACTGCCTCGACTGTCAAGCCGAGGATCGACTCACATCCACGGTGGCACGTGGGACAGCCCTGTGGAAAGCCTCGTGGAAAGCCTCGTGGGAAAGCCTCCAGGGAAAGCCTCTGATCCCTAGATCCACGCGAAGGGAAGCGTGACACTGCTGCTACAGCTCTGGAGGAAAGCGCACGTGCATGCCCCCACTCGAGACGAGGACTGATTCCCCTGGGGGGAGACTCCAGAAGTACGCCAATATCCATGTCTGCACTGGAGAGGAATCCTCAGGTTCTGGCACCGACTCCACACAAGGTCTTAGGCCCTGGCATCGATGGAGAGGAAATCCCGAGAGGCCCCTGAGCAACTCGCATGGGGACTGGCCTTTCCTGAGGAAACCAGTGCGGGCCCCTGAGGTCCCCATCGTAAGTCGAGAGCACCTGCGCAACTCGAGAAAATCCAGGAGGTTCTCCCCTCCAGGCGAGATGAGGCCCATTTCCCCTGAGGCGTCTCGAGGCTATTCACACCTAACCTCTGGAACTTTCAAAGGGTCCTTCACACCCTTGCTGCAACTCAAGAAGTTCCCCGACATACCCGTCTACACTCGAGAGGAAGCACGAGAGTCCCGCCACATCCAGAGGAGCCCCGTTTCCGCCTCCTAGCTCGAGAGGAGGGATCCTTTCCCTGCGTGCTCTGGAAAGAATTCCCGGCGTTCCCGTCCCATCTCAAGAGGAAGGCGCTCTCCACAGGAAAGGGAGAGGAACTCCAGTTCCTGCCACCATTTCCCAGAGTCCCCCCAGATGTCTCCGTCCATTCCAGGGAAACTGATTTCCCTGCACTGCGTCGACTTTCAGCCGAGGATCGACTCCACCACGGTGGCATGTGGGACCGCCCTGTGGGAAAGGCCCTCTGGGAAAGCCTCGTGGGAAAGCCTCGAGGGAAAGCCACAGATCCCTTGATCCACGCGAATGGAAGCGCGACACTGCTGCTACAGCTCGAGAGGAAAGCGCACGTGCATGCCCCCACTCGAGTCGAGGACTGACTCCAATGGGGAGACTCCAGAAACCCCAAGATCCACGTAAGCACTGGAGAGGAATCCTCAGGTACCGGCACCCCTCCACACAATATCTTAGGCCCAGCTTCGACGGGAGAGGAATCCCGAGAGGTCCCCTGGCAACTCGCATAGGGACTGGCCTATCCTGAGGCCACCAGAGCGGGTCCCTGAGGTCCCCGTCGTAAGTCGAGGAGCACCTGCTGCAACTCGAGAACATTCAGGACGTTCTCCCCTCCAGGCGAGATGGAGGCCCATTTCCGCTGAGGTGTCTCGAGGCTAATCACCACCTAACCTCTGGAACTTCCAGAGGGTCCTTCACACCCTTGCTGCAACTCAAGAAGATCCCCGACATTACCAGTCTCCACCCGAGAGGAAGCACGAGAGACCCGCCCACATCCAGAGGAGCCCCGTTTCTGCCTTTCGATAAGATGAGAGGAGAGAGATATATATACTGCAGTGTTCGGGAAAATTGCGGGCGGTTTACGTCTGTCGCATTCAGAGGGAGGGCTCTGCGTTCACAGGAAAGCGAGTTCGGAATCCAGGGTCGGTGCCAGCGCGGATTAACAGAGTGCCCGAGAATGTTCTAGTCCTATTCGCCGAGGAAACCTGTTTTGCCGCTGGCAACTGAGCCTCGGATTTCAAGCGTGAGGATCGGCGTCACACCAGGGGTGCGAAGGTGGGAGGCAGGCGGCCTGGTGGGAAGCGCTGGCTGTGGGAAAGGCCGTCGGGTGGTAAGAGCTCGGGGAGAGCGATTCACAAGATACCCTTCGATTCCCGTGCAAGGGAAGGGGTGACAGCCTGGCTGCTACAGCTGCCGGAGGAAAGCGCACAGTGCATGGCCTGCCATCAGCAGACGTAGGATGACTGCCGTGGGGATGACTCCAGAGTAGCCTCGGGAAAGAATCCATGATCAGCAGCTTGGAGAGGGAATCGCTCAGGTTCGCGGGCATGCCGGGG
>NW_017206962.1:0-4643 GCF_001704415.2 Capra hircus | reverse complement strand
TGTGGAGAAAAGGGAACCCTCTTACACTGTTGGAGGGAATGCAAACTAGTACAGCCACTATGGGAACAGTGTGGATATTCCTTACAAAACTACAAATAGAACTGCTTATGACCCAGCAATCCCACTGCTGGCATACACACCGAGGAAACCAGAATTGAAAGAGACACGTGTACCCCAATGTTCATTGCAGCACTGTTTATAATAGCCAGGACATGGAAGCAACCTAGATGTCCATCAGCAGATGAACAGATAAGAAAGCTGTGTACATATACACAATGGAGTATTACTCAGCCATTAAAAAGAATACATTTGAATCAGTTCTAATGAGGTGGTGAAACTGGAGCCAATTATACAGAGTGAAGTAAGCCAGAAAGAAAAACAGCAATACAGTATACTAACACATATATATGGATTTAGAAAGATGGTAATGATAACCCTGTATGTGAGACAGCAAAAGAGACACAGATGTAAAGAACAGACTTTTGGACTCTGTGGGAAAGGGAGAGGGTGGGATGATTTGAGAGAATGGCATTGAAACAATGTATACTATCATGTAAGAAATGGATCACTAGTCCAGGGTTCGATGCAGGATACAGGATGCTTGGGGCTGGTGCACTGGGATGACCCAGAGAGATGATATGGGGAGGGGTGGTGGGAGGGGGTTTCAGGATTGGGAACTCATGTACATCTGTGGTGGATTCATGTCAATGTATGGCAAAACCAATACAGTATTGTAAAAAAAAAAAGAATGAAAATGTCCCACTTGATTCACAAAATGTAAATTCCTACTTGCAAACACAGCAATAAATATATAAACAAGTGATTCATAAATGTACTCAGAAGCTATTTAAACCCTCTACTAAAGAGACAATATTTGAAAAATAAAGAGACAGAGACAGTGATACAGAGAAACATTTAGAGATAAAAAATCTCAAATTACCACATAAATAGGAAAATAAAGATGGCACACATCCATGATAAAGGAAGTGATATCCAGGGAGTTGAGATGCTCTAAGGCAGGGGGGGGACAGCAGAAGGTATGGACTGTCAACTCCACTGAGAGCAGAGTGTAGCCCTCACAAGAGGCTGCAGAGACTGGTCAGCAGGAGGTCAGGTTCCAGAGCTGGAAGGAGGACACACTGGGGAAGTCTGGGGTCAGGAGAGGAGAGGATGCTGTAATGGTGGAAAGAACTGGAGCTGAACAAAATACTAGTTTCTGGACAGAGCTAGCTCTCGTAGGATCCTAGGCAAATGAAACCCAGGGACAGTTCCCAATACTGATCTATTCTCATATTCACTCTCCCTTCAGTAGACTTGCTTTTAGCACTTTAACTTCAAGGGCCTTTTTATTGAGATACACAGTGCAAAGAAAGTGAATTAAGAGACAGGTCTGCCCCAGGCTGGGAGGAATGAAACAGTATGGCCTGTAGACAAATTGAGACCAGGAGTCTGTTCCAGCTCTGCTTATAACCAGTCTTGTGAACTTGAGAAAACTGTGAGTTCTTCATCTGCTGAGTTTGCTAAGCCCTATCTTGTAAGATGGTTGAAATGTATGTACCATATATAAATCACATGGCAAGAGGACCAGCAAATATCACCCAATATTTAAAATAGCAGTAATTTATATTATTTTCATCTCAGATGATGGCATTTACCTCCCTTGGAATGTTTAATTCAGGAAATTTCAAATATTAATATTCTTAGAGAAAGAATACTGAATCAACCAAAAAGTCTCTCTAGCTGGCAAAACTAACTTTACCCATTTGAGCCTCTATCACTTAATTTCGGTATGGAGTTGTTGTGCCTAGCTGGGTACAGCTCAAGCTCCTAGATGTCATCTATCTAGGAGATTACCGTACCATTCCTTCCAGGTGTCCTTGCATCCAAACCAGCTCTGTTTACATTTATTACACTCTTGTAAAAAAGCTATCCCTCATGAGTTTGCCAAACTCTACTTAAGATAACCTAGTTAAAATGCCTTTATAATGGATCAGACCCTGCTGTCCCAGTTTGGGGCAAAACAGTACCAGCACAGTGGTTTCTGGCATCTCATCTAAGGGGAACATCTCCATTATTTTTCAGAAACTCCCTGGAAATGATGTGCGTAGAAACCTAGTTTGCACACTGTGTTCATCTGCACTAGAACGAGAGCAAAGGACACCTTCCTCTCCTGCCCCTGGTGGAGATTTTTTATATAGTTTATCCACAATCCCAAAATAATTTGTGGCAGCAGTTTTCCATTATAGACTAGATGTTTGTGTCCCTGCAAAATACATGTGTTGAAGCCTAACCCCTTCCTCCTTCCCACCGTGTCCATGTAATTGTATTTGAAGGTGGAAGTTTAGGAAGATAATTAGGTTTAGATGAGGTCATGAGGATGGGGCACCTATGATACAATTAGGCATCTTAGAAGAAGAGCAAGAGAGACCAGAATTCTCTCTCTCCATCATATGAGGACAGAGAGAAGGTAGCCAGAAAGAGAGCTCTCACCAGGAACAGAATCCACTGGCACATTGATTGTGGACTTCCCAACTTCTATAACTGTGAAAAATAAATGTCTGTTGTTTAAGCCACCCTATCTATGGTATTGTTACAGCAGCTTGAGCAGACTAATATAGGGCTTTTTCTATCAACTGTTGGAAGGTTTGGCCTCTACTCACCACTTCAGGACCTCAACTAGCCCACCACACAACAGAAATGACAATTACATTCCACTGAGGACTCATAGTCCTAAAGTCCCAAACTGCCTTACTCAGGAAATTTACACTTAACTGCCATCACCCAGTGGCGAAGAATCCTCCTGCAATGCAGGAGGCACAGGAGACCTGGGTTCAATCCCTGGGTCGGGAAGATCGCCAGGAGGAGGGCATTGCAACCCACTCTGGTATTCTTTCTGGGAAATTCCATGTACCAGAGGGGCATGGTGGGCTATCATCCATGGGGTCATACATGACTTAAGTGATTGAGCAGCCCAGGCAGGCAGGGCCATCATAAGGAATACCCTCCACTTCAACCATTCTTTTTACTTTACCTATAAGTCATAGAGAATATTTCAGTATCTTACTCATATGAGTGTAACTCATAAGCTCTAAAATTCTGTGAGTAGAGGCTGGGTTTTCTTTACATTAGCATCCCCAGTACTAGCGCTGAGCCTTCCCAAGAGCAGATTCTCAACGTTTGATGAATAAAAGAGCCAATAAACACAAGGTCTACTCTAATAACACTTTATTTCTCTTACTTTCTTGAAGACGCTAAGGAACTCAGACTACAGATCAATTACTTTAACAAACTAAAGACTAAAAGGAACAAGAAAAACTAACATTGACCACGTTTTACTTGTTTTCTATTCCATTATCCTAAATATTTTACTATGGGATTCTTTCACATTTCCAAGAATATAATCCCTATTGTGATGTTATATTTTCCTGTCTGGGGGTAAAAACTTCACATACTTCCTTACGGGTGGGATGATAATACTGAGCATGTCCCTGGGAGTGTACTGACTTTGACAGTAGTGTCAGGCCTGGCTGCATGCATGCCTTGGGCTTTCTCTTCTTCATCTCGCAAAGCTTCTTCATAATAAGTGGGGAAGTCACTGGGAACAGCATCATTGACCTTTGCCAAAAATTCCAGGACTTTCATCTTGCTGGTTTCAAGATGTGCTTTTGGGCCCAGAGAAACTCATAACGTGGAGGATCACTGTTGGCAACCTGGCGGTACTCCAGATACTTCAGCCTCACTAAATCTTTGGTGATGAGCTTTCTGGGCTCTCCATAGATAAGGTGCTTTCTTCCAGCATATACTCGCATCGTACCCAGGTATTTCCAGATGTCTTCCTCAGCGGCACAGTTGCCCTTCAGGAAGATCATACCCAGGAGATTCATCAGGAGACCAGTCTTGGGTAAACCCCTTCCGCCACGCACCTCCCATTGTTGGGGAGTTTCAATTTGCTGACCAGATTATAGCAGGGAACAACTGAGTCGACTTCCTTCAGCTCTACCGCAAAGACTAGCTCAATGCGCTCAGAGGCTCTCTTGAGAATCTCGGCAAATCGGTCATGGTGGCTTTGGTGGATAATCTTCAGCATGTCTTCCTTCATCATGAGCTGCTTCATTTTATACTTGTACAGAAGGTACTGCTCCAACAAGCTAGCTTTCCTGGTTAAACAGTCAGTTCCTGGGGTCTCAGTGAAGGGTGGGACCTCATAGGCAAGTGCCCTATACTTATATTGGCCATCGAATGCTTCACTAGATCTAGTGTAAGAAAAGACTGCAGCAGCGGCGATGGTTGGTATTCTTTGAGGCTCCTGCGAAGTGCTACATGACTCAGCACCAGGCAGACTCTGGGTAGTATCTTCACACTGAAGAGAGGAGGTAGTGGACTCCTCTTCTGCTGCTGCTATGGCCTGAGCACCCCACAACTCTGGGTCTGGCCTTGGGCTTGGGGGCATTTATCACCACCACGGGCCTTACTCTTCTTACTTCGAGGCATGGTCAGGGACAGCAGGAAGGAGTATAGACAGGAGCTCAGAAGACACGGACACCTGGAGGAAGGAGAATAAGATGCTGTAAGCACCTCAGCAGGGAGATGCCACCTTGGCTTTAACCAAGGCCACCACTGCAGGGTCTTGGGGCACGGTCGAG
>NW_017206961.1:0-18260 GCF_001704415.2 Capra hircus | reverse complement strand
GGATTCCTGTCACACTTCCTCACCGCACAAGCCACACAAGGTCTTAGGCCCCGGCATCGACGGAGAGGAAACCCGAGAGGCACCCGAGCAACTCGCATGGGGACTGGCCTTTTCTGAGGCCACCAGAGCGGGTCCCTGAGGTCCCCTCGTAAGTCGAGAGCACCTGTCGCAACTCGAGAAAATCCAGGAGGTTCTCCCCTCCAGGCGAGATGAGGCCCATTTCCGCTGAGACGTCTCGAGGCTAATCACAACCTAACCTCATGGAACTTCCAAAGGGTCCTTCACACCCTTGCTGCAACTCAAGAAGTTCTCCCGACATACCCGTCTCCACTCGAGAGGAAGCAGGAGAAGTCCCGCCCACATCCAGAGGAGCCACGTTTCCTCCTCATTAGCTCGAGAGAGGTTTGATCCTTTCCCTGCGTGGTCGGGAAAGAATTCGCGGCATTCCCGTCCACATCAAGAGGAGGCGCTCTCCAGAGGAAAAGTCGAGAGGAACTCCAGAGTCGTGCCACCATTCCCAGAGTCCCCCAGATGTCTCAGTCCATTCCAGGGAAACCTGTATTCCCTGCACTGCCTCGACTTTCAAGCCGAGGATCGACTCACACCACAGTGGCACGTGGGACAGCCCTGTGGGAAAGCCTCGTGGGAAAGCCTCTTGCGAAAGCCTCGAGGGAAAGCCACAGATCAGTTGATACACGCGAAGGGAAGCGTGACACTGCTGCTACAGCTCGGGAGGAAAGCGCACGTGTATGCCCCCACTCGAGTAGAGGACTGACTGCCCCTGGGGAGACTCCAGAAGTACCCCAAGATCCATGTCAGCACTGGAGAGGAATCCTCAGGTTCCGGCACCGACTCCACACAAGATCTTAGGCCCTGGCATCGACGGGAGAGGAATCCCGAGAGGCCCCGAGCAACTCGCATGGGGACTGGCCTTTCCTGAGGCCACCAGAACGGGTCCCTGAGGTCCCCAGTCGTAAGTTGAGAGCACCTGCCGCAACTCTAGAAAATCCAGGAGGTTCTCCCCTCCAGGCGAGATGAGGCCCATTTCTGCTGAGGCGTCTCGAGGCTAATCACATCTAACATCTGGAACTTCCAAAGGGTCCTTCACACCCTTGCTGCAACTCAAGAAGTTCCCCGACATACCCGTCTCCACTCGATAGGAAGCACGAGAGTTCCGCCCATATCCAGAGGAGCCCCGTTTCCACCTCCTAGACCGAGAGGAGGGATCCTTTCCCTGCGTGGTCGGGAAAGAATTCCCGGCATTACCGTCGTATCTCAAGAAGAGGCGCTCTGCACAGGAAAGGCCAGAGAAACTCCAGGGTCGTGCCACCATTCCCAGAGTCCCCCAGATGTCTCAGTCCATTCCAGGGAAACCTGTTTTCCCTGCACTGCCTCGACTTTCAAGCCGAGGATCGACTCACAAAACGGTGGCACGTGGGACAGCTCTGTGGGAAAGCCTCGTGGGAAAGCATCGAGGGAAAGACACAGATCCCTTGATCCACGCGAAGAGAAGCATGACACTGCTGCTACAGATCGGGAGGAAATCGCACGTGCATGGCCCCACTCGAGATGAGGACTGACTCCCCTGGGGAGACTCCAGAAGTACCCCAAGATCCATGTCAGCACTGGAGAGGAATGCTCAGGTTCCGGCACGGACTCCACACAAGGTCTAGACCCCGGAATCTACGGGAGAGGAATCCCGAGAGGCCCCAGAGCAATTCCCTTGGGGACTGGCCTTTCCTGAGGGCACCAGAGTGGGTCCCTGAGGTCCCCATCGTAAGTCGAGAGCACCTGCCGCAACTCGAGAAAATCCAGGAGGTTCCCCCAATCCAGGCGAGATGAGGCCCATTTCCGCTGAGGCAACAAGGGGTAATCACACTTAAACTCTGGAACTTCCAAAGGGTCCTTCACACCCTTGCTGCAACTCAAGAAGTTCCCTGACATACCCGTCTCTACTCAAGAGGATCCCAAGGGTCCCGCCCATATCCAGAGTGGCCCCGTTTCCGCCTGCTAGCTCGAGAGGAGGGATCCTTTCCCTGCGTGGTCGGGAAAGTATTCCTAGCGTTCCCGTCTCATCTCAAGGTAGGCGCTCTCCACAGGAAAGGCGAGAGGAACTCCAGTATCACGCCCCATTCCCAGAGTCCCCTGGATGTCTCAGTCCATTCCAGGGAAAACCTTTTTTCCCTGCACTGCCTCGACTTTCAAGCTGAGGATCGACTCACACCACGGTGGCATGTGGGACAGCCCTGTGGGAAAGCCTCGTGGGAAAGTCTCCTGAGAAAGCCTCGAGGGAAAGCCACAGATCCCATGATCCACGCGAAGGGAAGCGTGACACTGCTGCTACAGCTCGGGAGGAAAACCCACGTGCATATCCCCACTCGCGAAGAGGAATGACTCCCCTGGGAGACTCCAGAGGTACCCAAGATCCATGTCAGCACTGGAGAGGAATCCTCAGGATCCGGCACAGACTCCACACAAGGTCCCAGGGCCCGGCATCGACGGGAGAGGAATCCCGAGAGGGCCCCGTGCAACTGCATGGGGACTGGCCTTTCCTGAGGCCACCAAAGCGGGTCCCTGAGGTCCCAGTCGTAAGTCGAGAGCACCTGCCGCAACTCGAGAAAATCCAGGAGGTTCTCCCCTCCAGGCGTGATGAGGCCCATTTCTGCTGAGGCGTCTCGAGGCTAATCACACCTAACCTCTCGAACTTCCAAAGGGTCCTTCACACCCTTGCTGCAACTCAAGAAGTTCCCCGACATACCCGTCTCCACTCGAGAGGAAGCACGAGAGTCCCGCCCAAATCCAGAGGCAGCCCCGTTTCCGCCTCATACCTCGAGCGGAGGGATCCTTTCCCTGCGTGGTCGGGAAAGAATTCCCGGCGTTCCCGTCGCATCTCAAGAGGAGGCGCTCTCCACCGGAAAGGCGAGAGGAACTCCAGGGTCTTGCCACCATTCCCAGAGTCCCCCAGATGTCTCAGTCCATTCCAGAGAAACCTGTTTTCCCTGCACTGCGTCGACTTTCAAGCCGAGGATCGACTCACACCACGGTGGCACGTGGGACAGCCCTGTGGAAAGCCTCGTGGAAAAGCCTCTTGGGAAAGCGTCGAGGGAAAGCCACAGATCCGTTGATCCACGCGAAGGGAAGCGTGACACTGCTGCTACAGCTCGGGAGGAAAGCGCACGTGCATGCCCCCACTCGAGTAGAGGACTGACTGCCCTGGGGAGACTCCAGAAGTACACCAAGATCTATGTCAGCACTGGAGAGGAATCCTCAGGTTACAGCACCGACTCCACACAAGACCTTAGGCTCCGACATCAACGGGAGAGGAATCCCGAGAGGCCCCTGAGCTACTCACATGGGGACTGGCCTTTCCTGAGGCCAGCAGAACGGGTCCCTGAGGTCCCCGTCGTAAGTCGAGAGCACCTGCCGCAACTCGAGAAAATCCAGGAGGTTCTCCCCTCCAGGCGAGATGAGGCCCATTTCCACTGAGGCGTCTCGAGGCTAATTACACCTAACCTCTGGAACTTCCAAAGGGTCCTTCACACCCTTGCCGCAACTCAAGAAGTTCCCCTACATGCCCGTCTCCACTCGAGAGGAAGCACGAGAATCCCGCCCACATCCAGAGGAGCCCTGTTTCCTCCTCCTAGCTCGAGGGGAGGGATCCTTTCCCTGCGTGGTCGGGAAAGAATTCCCGGCATTTCCGTCGCATCTCGAAGAGGAGGCTCTCTCAACAGGAAAGGCGATAAGGAACTCCAGGGTCGTGCAACCATTCCCAGAGTCCCCCAGATATCTCCGTCCGATTCCAGGGAAACCTGTTTTCCCAGCACTGCGTCGACTTTCAATCTGAAGATCGACTCACACCACGGTGGCACGTGGGACAGCCCTGTGGGAAAGCCTCGTGGGAAAGCCTCGAGGGAAAGCCACAGATCCCTTGATCCACGCGAATGGAAGCGCGACAGTGCTGCTACAACTCGAGAGGAAAGTGCACGTGCATGCCCCCACTCGAGAGGAGGACTGACTCCACTGGGGAGACTCCAGAAGTACCCCAAGATCCATGTCAGCACTGGAGAGGAATCCTCAGGTTCCGGCACCGATTCCACACAAGGTCTTATGCCCCGGCATCGACGGGAGAGGAATCCCGAGAGGCCCCGAGCAACTCGCATGGGGACTGGCCTTTCCTGAGGCCACCAGAGCGGGTCCCTGAGGTCCCAGTCGTAAGTCGAGAGCACCTGCTGCAACTCGAGAAAATCCATTAGGTTCTCCCCTCCAGGCGAGATGAGGCCCTTTTCCGATGAGGCTCCTCAAGGCTAATCACAATTAAACGCTGGAATTTCCCACGGGTCCTTCACACCCTTGCTGCAACTCAAGAAGTTCCCCGTCATACCCGACTCCACTCGAGAAGAAGGACGAGAGTCCCGCCCACATACAGAGGAGCCCCGTTTCCGCCTCATAGCTCTAGAGGAGGGATCCTTTCCTTGCGTGGTCTGGAAAGTATTCCCGGCGTTTCCGTCGCATCTCAAGAGGAGGCGCTCTCCACTTGAAACGGGAGAGGAACTCCAGGTTAGTGCCACCGTTCCCACACTCCCCCAGATGTCTCATTCCATTCCACAGAAACCATTTTTCCCTACACTGCCTCGGCTTTCAAGCTGAGGATCGACTCACACCACGGTGGCATGTGGGACAGCCCTGTGGGAAAGCCTCGTGGGAAAGTCTCCTGAGAAAGCCTCGAGAGAAAGCCACAGATCCCATGATCCACGCGAAGGGAAGCTTGACACTGCTGCTACAGCTCGGGTGGAAAACCCACGTGCATATCTCCACTCGCGACGAGGAATGACTCCCCTGGGAGACTCCAGAAGTACCCAAGATCCATGTCAGCACTGGAGAGGAATCCTCAGGATCTGACACAGACTCCACACAAGGTCCCAGGGCCCGGCATTGACGGGAGAGGAATCCCGAGAGGCCCCCGAGCAACTGCATGGGGACTGGCCTTTCCTGAGGCCACCAGAGCAGGTCCCTGAGGTCCCAGTCGTAAGTCGAGAGCACCTACCGCAACTCGAGAAAATCCATTAGGTTCTCCCCTCCAGGCGAGATGAGGCCCTTTTCCGATGAGGCTCCTCGAGGCTAATCACACCTAAACGCTGGAATTTCCCAAGGGTACTTCACACCACTTGCTGCAACTCAAGAAGTTCCCCGTCATACCCGACTCCACTCGAGAAGAAGGACGAGAGTCCCACCCACATACAGAGGAGCCCCGTTTCGCCTCATAGCTCGAGAGGAGGGATCCTTTCCCTGCGTGGTCGGGAAAGTATTCCCGGAGTTTCCGTCGCATCTCAAGAGGAGGCGCTCTCCACTTGAAACGGGAGAGGAACTCCAGGTTCGTGCCACTGTCCCACACTCCCCGAGATGTCTCATTCATTCCACGGAAACCTTTTTTCCCTGCACTGCCTCGACGTTCAAGCTGAGGATCGACTCACACCACGGTGGCATGTGGGACAGCCCTGTGGGAAAGCCTCGTGAGAAAGTCTCCTGAGAAAGCCTCGAGGGAAAGCCACAGATCCCATGATACACGCGAAGGGAAGCGTGACACTGCTGCTACAGCTCGGGAGGAAAACCCACGTGCATATCCCCACTCGCGAAGAGGAATAACTCCCCTGGGAGACTCCAGAGGTACCCAAGATCCATGTCAGCACTGGAGAGGAATCCTCAGGATCCGGCACAGACTCCACACAAGGTCCCAGGGCCCGGCATCGACGGGAGAGGAATCCCGAGAGGCCCCCGAGCAACTGCATGGGGACTGGCCTTTCCTGAGGCCACCAGAGCGGGTCCCTGAGGTCCCAGTCGTAAGTCGAGAGCACCTGCCGCAACTAGAGAAAACCCAGGAGGTTCTCCCCTCCAGGCGAGATGAGGCCCATTTCTGCTGAGGCGTCTCGAGGCTAATCACACCTAACCTCTCGAACTTCCAAAGGGTCCTTCACACCCTTGCTGCAACTCAAGAAGTTCCCCGACATTCCCGTCTCCACTCGAGAGGAAGCACGAGAGTTCTGCCCACATCCAGAGAAGCACCGTTTCCGCCTCATAGCTCGAGAGGAGGGATCCTTTCCCTGCTTGGTCGGGAAAGAATTCCCGGCGTTCCCGTCGCATGTCAAGAGGAGGCTCTCTCCATAGGAAAGGCGAGAGGAACTCCAGGGTCGGGCCACCATTCCCAGAGTCCCTCAGATGTCTGTCCATTCCAGGGAAACCTGTTTTCCCTGCACTGCCTCGACTTTCAAGCCGAGGATCGACTCACACCACGGTGGCACGTGGGACAGCCCTGTGGGAAAGCCTCGTGGGAAAGCCTAGTGGAAAGCCTCGAGGCAAAGCCACAGATCCCTTGATCCACGCGAAGGGAAGCATGACACTGCTGCTACAGCTCGGGAGGAAATCGCACGTCCCTGCCCCCACTCGAGACGAGGACTGACTCCCCAGGGGAGACTCCAGAAGTACCCCAAGATCCGTGTCAGCACTGGAGAGGAATCCTCAGGTGCGGGCACCGACTCCCCACAAGGTCTTAGGCACCAGCATCGACGGGAGAGGAATCCCGAGAGGCTCGCGAGCAACTGGCATGGGGACTGGCCTTTCCTGAGGCCACGAGAGCGGGTCCCTGAGGTCCCCGTCTGAAGTCGAGAGCACCTGCCGCAACTCGAGAAAATCCAGGAGGTTCGTCCCTCCAGGCGAGATGAGGCCCATTTCCGCTGAGGTGTCTCGAGGCTAATCACACCTAACCTCTGGAAATTCCAAAGGGTGCTTCACAATCTTGCTGTAACTCAAGAAGTTCCCCGACTTACCCGTCTCCACTCGAGAGGAAGCACGAGAGTCCCGCCCACATCCAGAAGAGACCCGTTTCTGCCTCCTAGCTCGAGAGGAGGGATCCTTTCTCTGCGTGTTCGGGGAAGAATTCCCGGCGTTCCCGTCGCATCACAAGAGGAGACGCTCTCCACAGGAAAGGCGAGAGGAACTCCAGGGTCGTGCCACCATTCCCAGAGTCCCCCAGATGTCTCAGTCCATTCCAGGGAAACCTGTTTTCCCTGCACTGCCTCGACTTTCAATCCGAGGATCGACTCACACCACGGTGGCATCGTGGGACAGCCCTGTGAGAAAGCCTCGTGGGAAAGCCTCATGGGAAAGCCTCGTGGGAAAGCCTCGTGGGAAAGCCTCGTGGGAAAGCCTCGAGGGAAAGGCACAGATCCCTTGATCCAAGCATAGGGAAGCGTGACACTGCTGCTTCAGCTCAGGAGGAAAGCGCACGTGCATGCCCCCGCTCGAGACGAGGACTGACTCCCCTGGGGAGACTGCAGAAGTACCCCAGGATCCATGTCTGCACTGGAGAGGAATGCTCAGGTTCCGGCACCGACTCCATACAAGATCTTAGGCCCTGGCATCGACGAGAGAGGAATCCCGAGAGGCCCCAAAGCAACTCGCATGTGGACTGGCCTTTCCTCAGGCCACCAGAGCGGGTCCCTGAGGTCCCCGTCGTAAGTCGAGAGCGCCTGCCGCAACTCGAGAAAATCCAGGAGGTTTTCCCCTCCAGGCGAGGTGAGGCCCATTTCCGCTCAGGCATCTCGAGGCAAATCACACCTATCATCTGGAAATTCCAAAGGGTCCTTCACACCCTTGCTGCACCTCAAGAATTTCCCCGACATACCCGTCTCCACTCGAGAGGAAGCACTAGAGTCCCGCCATATCCAGAGGTGCCCCGTTTGCGCCTCATAGCTCAAGAGGAGGGATCCTGTCCCTGCGAGGTCGGAAAAGAATTTCCGTCATTCCCGTCGCATCCCAAGACGAGGCGCTCTCCACAGGAAAGGCGAGAGGAACTCCAGGGTCGTGCCACCATTGCCAGAGTTCCACTGATGACTCAGTCCATTAAAGGGAAATCTGTTTTCCCAGCACTGCCTCGACTTTCAAGCCGAGGATCGACACACACCAAGGTGGCACGTGGGACAGCACTGTGGGAAAGCCTCGTGGGAAAGCTTCGTGGGAAAGCCTAGATGGAAAGACACAGATCCCTTGATCCACGCTACGGGAAGCGTGATACTGCTGCTACAGCTCGGGTGGAAAGCGCACGTGCATGCCCCCACTCGAGACGAGGACTGGCTCCCCTGGGGAGACTGCAGAAGTACCCCAAGATCCATGTCATCACTGCAGAGGAATACTCAGGTTCTGGCACCGACTGCACACAAGGTCTTAGGCCCCGGCATCGAAGGGAGAGGAATCCCGAGAGGCCCCCGAGCAACTCGCATGGGGACTGGCCTTTCCTGAGGCCACCAGAGCGGGTCCCTGAGGTCCCCGTCGAAAGTCGAGAGCAGCTGCTGAAACTCGAGAAAATCCAGGAGGTTCTCCCCTCCAGGAGAGATGAGGCCCGTTTCCGCTGAGGCCTATCGAGGCTAATCACACCTAACCTCTGGAACTTTTAAAGGGTCCTTCACACCCTTTCTGCAACTCAAGAAGTTCCCCGACATACCCGTCTCCACTCGAGAGGAAGCAGGAGAGTCCCGCCCACATCCAGAGGAGCCCCGTTTCCGCCTCCTAGCTCGAGAGGAGGGATCCTTTCCCTGCGTGGTCGGGAAAGAATTCCTGGCGTTCCCGTCGCATCTCAAGAGGAGGCGCTCTCCACAGGAAAGGCGAGAGGAACTCCAGGGTCGTGCCACCATTCCCAGAGTCCCCCATATCACTCAGTCCATTACAGGGAAATCTGTTTTCCCTGCACTGCCTCGACTTTCAAGCCGAGGATCGACTCACACCACGGAGGCACGTGGGACAGCCCTGTGGGAAAGCCTCGTGGGAAAGGCTCGTGGGAAAGCCTCGAGGGAAAGCCCCTGATCCCTTGATTCACGTGAAGGCAAGTGTGAAACTGCTGCTAGAGTGGGAGGAAAGCACACGTGCATGCCCCCTCTTGAGACGAGGACTGACTCCCCTGGGGAGACTCCAGAAGTACCCCAAGATCCATGTCAGCACTGGAGAGGAATCCTCCGTTTCCGACACCGACTCCACAAAAGGTCTTAGGCCCCGGCATCGTCTCTAGAGGAATCCCGAGAGGCCCCTGAGCAACTCGCATGGGGACTGGCCTTTCCTGAGGCCACAAGAGCGGGTCCCTGAGGTCCCCGTCGTAAGTCGAGAGCACTTGCCGCAATTCGAGAAAATCCAGGAGGTTCTCCCCTCCAGTCGACATGAGACCCATTTCTGCTGAGGCGTCTCGAGGCTAATCACACCTAACCTCTGGAACTTCCAAAGGGTCCTTCACACCCTTGCTGCAACTCAAGAAGTTCCCCGACATACCCGTCTCCACTCGAGAGGAAGCACGAGAGTTCTGCCCACATCCAAAGGAGCCCCGTTTCCTACTCTTGCTCGAGAGAAAGGATCCTGTCCCTGCGTGATGGGAAAGAATTCCCGGCGTTCCTTTCGCATCTCAAGAGGAGGCGCTCTCCACAGGAAAGGCGAGAGGAACTCCAGGGTCGTACCACCACTCCCACAGTCCCCCAGATGTCTCAGTCCATTCCAGGGAAACCTACTTTCCCTGCACTGCCTCGACGTTCAAGCCGAGGATCGACTGACACCAAGGTGGCACGTGGGACAGCCCTGTGGGAAAGCCTCGTGGGAAAGCCTCGAGGGGATGGCACAGATCCCTTGATCCACGCGAAGGGAAGCACGAGACTGCAGCTACAGCTCGGGGGTAAAGCGCAGGTGCATGCCCCCACACGAGACGAGGCCTGACTCCCCTGGGGAGACTCCAGAAGTACCCCAAGATCAATGTCAGCACTGGAGAGGAATCCTTAGGTTCTGGCACCGTCTTCTCACAAGGTCTTAGGCCCTGGCATCGATGGGAGAGGAATCCCGAGAGGCCCCCGAGCAACTCGCATGGGGACTGGCCTTTCCTGAGGCCACCAGAGCGGGTCCCAGGGGTCCCCGTCATAAGTCGAGAGCACCTGCCGCAACTCGAGAAAATCCAGGAGGTTCTCCCCTCCAGTCGAGATGAGGCCCATTTCCGCTTTCGTGTCTCGAGGCTAATCACACCTAACCTCTGGAACTTCCAAAGGGTCCTTCACACCGTTGCTGCAACTCAAACAGTTCCCTGACAAACCCGGCTCCACTTGAGAGGAAGCATGAGAGTCCCGCCCACATGCAGAGGGGCCCCGTTTCCGTCTCCTAGCTCGAGAGGAGGGATTCTTTCCCTGCGTGGTCGGGAAAGATATCCCGGCGTTCCCGTCGCATCTCAAGAGGAGGCGCTCTCCACAGGAAAGTCAAGAGGAACTCCAGGGTCGTGCCACCATTCCCAGAGTCCCCCAGATGTCTCAGTCCATTCCAGGGAAACCTGTTTCCCCTGCACTGCCTCGACTTTCAAGCCGAGGATCGACTCACAGCACGGTGGCACGTGGGACAGCCCTGTGGGAAAGCCTCGTGGGAAAGCCTCTTGGGAAAGCCTCGAGGGAAAGCCACAGATCCCTTGATCCACGCGAAGGGAAGCGGGACACTGCTGCTACAGCTCGGGAGGAAAGGGCACGTGCATGACCCCACTCGAGACGAGGACTGACTCCCCTGGGAAGACTCCGGAAATACCCCAAGATCCATGTCAGCACTGAAGAGGAATGCTCAGGTTCCGGCACCGACTCCACACAAGATCTTAGGCCCCGGCATCAACGGGAGAGGAATCCCGAGAGGCGCATGAGCAACTCGCATGGGGACTGGCCTTTCCTGAGGCCACCAGAGCGGGTCCCTGAGGTCCCCGTCGTAAGTCGAGAGCACCTGCCGCAACTCGACAAAGTCCTAGAGGTTCTCCCCTCCAGGCGAGATGAGGCCCATTTCCGCTGAGGCGTCTCGAGCCTAATCACATCTAACGTCTCGAACTTCCAAAGGGTCCTTCACACCCTTGCTGCAACTCAAGAAATTCCCCGACATACCCGTCTCCACTCGAGAGGAAGCACGAGAGTCCCGCCCACATCCAGAGGAGCCCCGTTTCCGCCCCCTAGTTCGAGAGGAGGGATCCTTTCCCTGCGTGGTCGGGAAAGAATTCCCGGCGTTCCCGTCCCATCTCAAGAGGAGGCGCTCTACACAGGTAAGGCGAGAGGAACTCAAGGGTCGTGCCACCATTCCCAGAGTCCCCCAGATATCTCAGTCCATTCCAGGGAAACCTGTTTTCTCTGCACTGCCTCGACGTTCAAGCTGAGGATCGACTCACACCACAGTGGCACGTGGGACAGCCCTGTGGGAAAGCCTCGTGGGAAATTCTCGTGGGAAAGCCTCAAGTGAAAGCCACAGATCCCTTGACCCACCCCTATGGAAGCGTGACACTGCTGCTACAGCTCGGGAGGAAAGCGCACGTGCATGCCCCCACGGGAGACGAGGACTGACTCCCCTGAGTAGACTCCAGAAGTACCCCAAGATCCATGTCAGCACTGGAGAGGAATCCTCAGGTTCCGGAACCGACTCCCCACAAGGTCTTTGGCCCCGGCATCGACGGGAGAGGAATCCCGAGAGGCCCCTGAGCAACTCGCATGGGGTCTAGCCTTTCCTGAGGCCACTAGAGCGTATCCCTCAGGTCCTCGTCATAACTCGAGAGCACCTGCCGCAATTCGATAAAATTCAGGAGGTTCTCCCCTCCAGGCGAGATGAGGCCCATTACGCTGAGGCGTCTCGAGGCAAATCACACCTAACCTCTGGAACTTCCAAATGGTCCTTCACACACTTGCTGCAACTCAAAAAGTTCCCCGACACACCCGTCTCCACTGAGAGGAAGCACGAGAGTACCGCCCACATCCAGAGGAGCCCCGTTTCCGACTCCTAGCTCGAGAGGAGGGATCCTTTCCCTGCGTGTTCGGTCAAGTATTCCCGGCGTTCCCGTCGCATCTCGAGAGGAGGCGCTCTCCACAAGAAAGGCGAGAGAAACTCCAGGGTCTTGCCACAGTTCCCAGAGTCCGCCAGATGTCTCAGTCCATTCCAGGGAAACCTGTTTTCCCTGCACTGCCTCGACGTTCAAGCCGAGGATCGACTCACACCACGGTGGCACGTGGGACAGTCCTGTGGGAAAGCCTCGTGGGAAAGCCTCTTCGGAAAGCCTCGAGGGAAAGCCACAGATCCCTTGATCCACGCGAAGGGAAGCGCGACACTGCTGCTACAGCTCGGGAGGAAAGCGCACGTGCATGCCCCCACTCGAGACGAGGACTGACTCCCCTGGGGAGACTCCAGAAGTACCCCAAGATCCATGTCAGCACTGGAGAGGAATCCTCAGTTTCCAGCACCGACTCAACACAAGATCTTAGGTCCCGGCATCGACGGGAGAGGAATCCTGAGAGCCCCCGAGCAACTCGCATGGGGACTGGGCTTTCCTGAGGCCACCAGAGCGGGTCCCTGAGGTCCCCGTCGTAAGTGAGAGCACCTGCCCCAACTCGAGAAAATCCAGGAGGTTCTCCTCTCCAGGCGAGATGAGGCCCATGTCCGCTGAGGCGTATCCAAGCTAATCACATCTAACGTCTGGAACTTCCAAAGGGTCCTTCACACCCTTGCTGCAACTCAAGAAGTTCCCCGACATACCCGTCTCCACTCGAGAAGAAGCTCGAGAGTCCCGCCAATATCAAGAGGAACCCCGTTACCGCCCCCTAGCTCGAGAGGAGGGATCCTTTCCCTGCGTATTCGGGAAAGAATCCCCGGCGTTTCCGTCGCATCTCAAGAGGAGGCGCTCCCACAGGAAAGGCGAGAGGAACCCCAGGGTCGTGCCACATTCCCAGAGTCCACCAGATGTCTCAGTCCATTCCAGGGAAACCTGTTTTCCCTGCACGGCCTCGACTTCCAAGCCGAGGATCGACTCACACCACGGTGGCACGTGGGACATCCCTGTGGGAAAGCCTCGTGGGAAAGCCTCGTGGGGAAGCCTCGAGGGAAAGCCCCTGATCCCTTGATCCACGCGAAGGGAATCGTGACATTGCTGCTACAGCTCGGGAGGAAAGCGTCCGTGCATGCCCCCACTCGAGACGAGGACTGACTTCCCTGGGAAGACTCCAGAAGTACCCCAAGATCCATGTCGGCAATGGAGAGGAAGTCTCAGGTTCGGGCACTGACTCCACACAAGGTCTTAGGACCCAGCATCGACGGGAGTGGAATCCCGAGAGGCCCGGGAGCAACTCGCATGGGGACTGGCCTTTCCTGAGGCCACCAGAGCCGACTCTGAGGTCCCCGTCGTAAGTCGAGAGCACCTGCCGCAACTCGAGAAAATCCAGGAGGTTCTCCCCTGCAGGCGAGATGAGGCGCATTTGTGCTGAGGCGTCTCGAGGCTAATCACATCTAACATCTGGAACTTCCAAAGGGTCCTTCACACCCTTGCTGCAACTCAAGAAGTTCCCCAACATACCCGTTCCTCTTCACGTTCTGCCATAATGGTGGTGTCATCTGCATATCTAAGTTTATTGATATTTCTACCGGCAATCTTCATTCCAGCTCATGTATCTTCCATCCCAGCATGTTTCATGATGTACTCTGCATATAAGTTAAATAAACAGGGTGACAATATACAGCCTTGACATACTCCTTTTCCTTTTTGGAACCAGTCTGTTGTTCCATGTCCTGCTCTAACTGTTGCTTCCTGACCTTCATCCAGATTTCTCAAGAGGCAGGTTAGGTGGTCTGGTATTCCCATCTCTTTCAGAATTGTGGCTAAAACAACAGTATAAGGACCTTTCCAATGTCAGGCCAAGGAATTGTGTTTCCAGTCATTGAGCCACACCTGATCACTGAGCACAAATTCATGAATCTGTTCCTCAAGGGGGAATGAGATTCTTTTTTATACAAACTTAGTTACCTGATTTATTACCTTACCTAATTGTTCCATCTGCTGTGAAATCCCACCCCCTTACTTGTGTAAATCTGCTAACACCTGCCTCACTGTGGCAGGGGGTCTCCCATAGAAAATTTCATAAGGACAACAACTGTGGGAACGTGCGGTTACCCGTAATATGAGTAAGTCTGCCGGAAGCAAGCCCATCCATGTACAGTCAGTCTCTATGATCCATTTTGAAAGTGTCTCTTCAAGAGTTTGGTTGTTTCTTTCCACCATTCCAGAACACTGGGGCCTATATGCTGTATGTAATTTCCACTGATATTTAGAGCTTCACATACCTGTTAATTAACGCGGCTACAAAGACAGGGCCATTGTCGGATTCTATACTGGTTGGAAACCCAAGTCTGGGAATTATTTCTCAAATCAGCGAGCTACTTCATTTTCTTGTTCAGATCAGGTAGGGAAGGCCTCTGCCCAACCGGAGAAGGTACCTACTATTCTAGTAAGTCATGATAACAGGTGACTGCCTTTGCTTCCCCGAAGGACACTCGCTTTCCCTGCATCCTGAGAACTCCATGTCTCAGCCAGTTGGAAAAGCGCTTCTTGGAGGTCATTATTCAGGGGCAATTTCCCCTGGAGCCCGGGGCCATAGGGAGCGGCTCCACACTCCCAGGGAAAGGCAGAGCCACAGCCACACATCTGTCCCATCCCCTTTGCTCTGTAGGAGAGCTCTAGTGAGCCTAGGTCTGTCAGGAAAATTCTTGGCTCCTATGGGGACACATTCTATGTGTGAAACTGCATCCAGGACCTAGGGGCCACAGGGCGCCTGTTTCTCTCGGGGGCGGAGGGGTGGGGGGCCTGAAGCAGTGCGGCCCAGCAACAGCTTCCACATCCATCCAATTGCTCTTTTCTTACCTCTGATAGAACTAGCTTTGTTCCAGCCTTTGGCAATTTGGAGGCAAGCGGGCCCCACTTCCTCCCCAAGGAGGCATGGGACCTACTCTGAGTGGAAATGCCCCTCACGGAGCTGAACCCAGGAAGGCACCCAGTCATGTCTGACACATTCCTGCATCCTGCTTCTTCATGAGCAATACCGCTGTAAGCTAGGAATGTCTTTCCAAGGCTCAGAAAGGACAGGGGAGATGCATGGTGCTGCCTCTGGAATTTCGGTCCTCTGAGCAGACCTGGAGGTCTCCCCTTGAAGGAGCTAACCAGTTTCTTCCAAATACAGGCTTGCAAACACACACTGGGTGGCTGCCTCTTCTTCCCTGAAGGACGATCACTTTCCCCGCATCCTGTGAACTCTGCATCCCAGCCTGCTGGAAAAGCGCTTCTTGGAGGTCATTTTTCAGGGACAATTTTCCCTGGAGCCCGGGGCCGTAGGGAGGGCCCCATGCTCGCTGGGAAAGGCAGAGTCACATCCACAGTCTGTTCTACCCCTTTTGCCCTGTAGGAGAGCTCTAGTGAGCCTAGATCTGTCAGGAAAATTCTTGGCTCCTATGGGGACACACCCTGTGTGTTAACCTGCATATCGGACCTAGGGGCCACAGGGCGCCTGTTCCTCTCGGGGGGGACCCTGAAGTGGTGCGGCCCAGCAACAGCCTGAACATCCATCCGATTGCTCTTTTCTTCCTTCTGATAGAGCTAGCTTTGCTTCTCGCTTTGGCATTTCGGAAGCCAGGGGGAGCCCCACCGCTGTTGTCCTGGGGTCTATTGGAGGTACCGGGTCTATTGGACACCAGCATGGCACCCGACCCCCTCAGACACACTCCCGCAGCCTCCTTCCCCATGGGCAGGACTGTTCTGACCTAGGAATGTGTTCCCAAGGCTCAGAAAATGCAGGGAAACACACGGCCCTGACTCTGGAACTGAGGCCGTTGGAGCAGGCCTGGAGGTCTGACGTCTGAGACGCCAAACACTTGCTGCAAGATACAGGTGTGAAAACACACTCTCTGGGGCTGCCTTTCCTTCCTCCAAGGAAGAGAGCTTTTCCAGTCTCCTCCGTGCTGAGTCATACAAGGCTGGAAAGGTCTGGCTTAGAGGGCATTTCTCAGCGGCAATGGCCCCTGAGGCCCTGCACCCAGGGAGGGATCCTACCCTCCCAGGGGAAGTCAAAGCAACCTCCAAACAGCTGTTCTCTCATATTTCCTCTGCAGGAGGGAGCTAGTGAGCCCAGGTCTGTCTGGAACGTTCTTGGATCCTGCGGGGAAATCATCCTGGGAGCCCACCTGGATACCAGTCGTAGGGGCTAAAATTCGCATTTTCCTTCCTTGGAGCCCTAACGCAGTACAGCCTAGCAACTGCTTGAAAATCCATCCTGTTGCTGTTTTCTTCCCTCTGACAGAGCGAGCTTTGCTCCCCATTTTGGGATTTCAGAAGCAAGGTGGTGGCCTGCAACTCCTTGCCTGGGGTCCATTGGAGGTGCAAGGTGCCCTCGACCAGGTGACCCCAGCATGACACCTGGCCCCCCTCAGACACACTCCCGCAGCAGTCCCCATGGGCAGGACTGCTCTCAACTAGGAATGTGTTTGCAAGGCCAGGAAACTGCAGGGAGACACAAGGCCCTGATTCTGGCATTGAGTCTGTTGGAACAGGCCTGCAGGTCTTCTGTCTAACAAGCCAAACACTTGCTGCAAGATACAGGCCTGAAAACACACTCTTGGGCTGCCTTTCCTTCCTCCAAGGAAGAGAGTTTTCTCAGCCTCCTGTGGGCTGAGAGTCACACAGGGCTGAAAAGCACTTGCTGGGAGATTCTTTTTCATTGGCCATGGCCCCTGAGGCCCTGTGCTCAGGGAGGGCTCCCTCCCTCCCAGGGAAAGTCAAAGGAAGCTCCAAACGGCTGTTCAATCATGTTTCTGAGAGAGTCATTGCCAAGGCAGGTTTCTAAGAAGTTCAAGGGTCCCCAAGGAGAGAGGGGTCTAGAATTCTCAAGGAGGAAGAAAGGACAAACTGTTTTCCCCTCTACATTCCTTAGGATTATATAACAATCATGCATCCTTCTTGAGGACGGTCTCTGGAAAAAACCTTCTGGCTAATCCTGTTATCTTAAAATGTCAATTATGGGAGTAGGTCTAGTGAGTCTTTACAACCTCCAGACATTCTTTTGTTCGTCATAACTTATTGGAGAGTATATAACTCCATTACTAACACTAGCAAGGGGGTACGCTTTCTGCCCCTTGTGATGTCTCTGTCAGAAGCTTTCTCTATCTCCTTTATACTTTAATAAAACTCTATTGCACAAAAGCTCTGAGCAATCAAGCCTGGTCTTGGGCCCTGGATTGAATTCTTCTCCTCCATAAGCCAAGAATCCCAGCAACTTTTCGTGGTTCAGCAACAATATTTCATTTCCTCTGCAGGAGAGAGCTAGTGAGCTTAGGTCTGTCTGGAACATTCTTGGATCCTGTGGGGAAAATATCCTGTGCACACATCTGGATACTGGGCCTAGAGGCCAAAATTTGCATTTCTTTCCCGGGGAGCCCTAACGTGGTGTGACTTAGCAACTGCTTGAAAATCCATCCCATTGCTGTTTTCCTCCTTCTGACAGAGCTGGCTTTGTTCCCTGCTTTGGGATATCTCAACCGAAGGGCCGGTCCATAGCTACTCGCCTGGGGCCCATTGGATGTGCAAGGTGCCCTCGACTAGGTGACCCTAGCATGGCACTCAGCCCGCTCAAACACACTCCCGAGGCTTCTTTCTCATGGGAAGCACTGCTCCAACCTAGGAATGTGTCTGCAATGCTTGGAAAGTGCAGTGAGACACACAGCCCTGACTCTGCAATTGAGGCCCTCAGAGCAAGCCTGCAGCTCTGATGTCTGAGAAGCAAAACACTTGCTGCAAAGAGAGGCCTGAAAACACACTCTCTGTGGATGACTTTCCTTCCTCTAAGGAAGATAGTTTTCCCAATCTCCTGCTTCCTGAATGTCACACAGCTGGAATGCGCTTGCTTGGAGGTCGTGATTCAGTGGCAATGACCCCTGAGGCCATTTGCCCAGGGAGGGCTCCCACACTCACAGGCAAATCAAAGCAACTTCCAAGTGAGTCAGCTCTTCACATCAAGTGGCCAAAGTATTGGAGTTTCAGGTTCAGTATTAGTCCTTCCAATGTATATTCAGACCTGATTTCCTTTAGGATGGAGTGGTTGCGTCTCCTTGTAGTCTAAGCGACCTACAAGCATCTTCTTCAACACCACAGTTCAAAAGCATCTAATTTTCAGCTGTCACTTTCTTTATAGTACATCTTTCATATCCATCCATGACATATGGAAAAACCATCAGCCATCTGACTGGCTATGGATCTTTGTTGGCCAAACGCTTCGGGCTTTTTAATATGCTGTCTGGTTTGCCACACTTTTGTTCCATATATATATGTTTTTTATAATGTTTTATGAGACATACCTGCAGTGGCATTCCAAGCCCCCAAACTAGCTCTGCTGTTCTGTGTTCCATATTTTCTTTTTGTTCAA
>NW_017206960.1:0-4643 GCF_001704415.2 Capra hircus | reverse complement strand
TCTCGGGATTCCTCTCCCGTCGATGCCGGGGCCTAAGTCCTTGTGTGGAGTCTGTGCCGGAACTGAGGATTCCTCTCCAGGGCTGACATGGATCTTGGGTACTTCTGTAGTCTCCCCAGGGGAGTCTGTCCTGGTCTCGAGTGTGGACAATGCAAGAGCGCTTTCCCCCCGAGCTGTAGCAGCAGTGTCACGCTTCCCTTCGCTTGATCAAGGGATCTGTGGGGCTTTCCCTCGAGGCTTTCCCATGAGGCTTTCCACCAGGCTTTCTGCTTTCCCCAGTGATGTCCCACGTGCCACCGTGGTGTCAGTCGATCCTCGGTTTGAAAGTCGAGGCAGTGCCGGGGAAACAGGCTTCCCTGGAATGGACTGAGACATCTGGGGACTCTGGGAATGGTGGCACGACCCTGGAGTTCCTCTCGCCTTTCGTGTCGACAGCGCCTCCTCTTGAGATGCGACGGGAACGCCGGGAATTCTTTCCCGACCACGCAGCAAAAAGGATCCCTCCTCTCGAACTTGGAGGCAGAAACGGGGCTCCTCTGGATGTGGGCGTGACTCTCGTGCTTCCTCTCGTGTGGAGACGGGTATGTTGGGGAACTTCTTGAGTTGCAGCAAGGGTGTGAAGGATCCTTTGGAATTCCAGAGGTTAGGTGTGTTTAGAGTCGAGACGCCTTAGCGGAAATGGGCCTCATCTCCCCTGGAGGGGAGAATCTCCTGGATTTTTTCGAGTTGCGGTACGTGCTCTCGCCTTACGACGGGGACCACTGGGACCCGCTCTGGTGGCCTCAGGAAAGGCCAGTCCCCTTGCGAGTTGCTCGGGGGCCTCTCGGGATTCCTCTCCCCGTCGATGCCAGGGCCTAAGACCTTGTGTGGAGTCGGGTGCCTGCCGGGGTCCAGCCCCGGTGGATCCAGGGAATTCGAAGGGTGGACGGCGTTGGCGTGGAAAGACTTGTTTGTTTATTAATGTAAGATTAGATTAAGAAACTATAGTGTAGTAAGAAGATTAAGTGGAGGAAGAGGGCTGAATAGCTTGGTTTACGCGGAAGGCCAATAAAATTCCAGACAAGGAATTTGCACCATCTACGTTGGGCCACCGGCCCGCTTGAATATCTAAGGGTGCCTCGCCTTAAGCTCCCTTTCGTGCGGGTCTTAACAGCCGGGGCAAGTAAGTAGACCTGGCGAGCCTCCGCGCCCCAGATGGAGATTCAGCCTGAAGTTAAAGTAAAGAGCAGAGAGAGGGAAGGGGAGAGAAGAAGAGAGAGAGAGAGACATGGGGGGAGCCAGAGTCCCAAGAAACCAGGCCGAGAGACTAGTTCGAGAAACTGGCCCCCATCCTTTATTGTTCAGAAGGCCTTTTATACTTTTGATAAAACACGGAGATCAATGGGTAAACAAAATTATGTAGCGTTCGCAACCCAGATTCTTTCCGTATATCATTTTGTATACAAAAGGTCTCAGGTGATTTACATTATCTTTTGGCCAAGAGGCTTGTTAACACTTTTTGGCTCTCTTCCTTAATGAATGTTAATTTTGTTTCCCCTGAAGTGTTTTTTTTTTTTTTAATCTGCATCTCCTTAAAGCATTAAAGTTACATCTCTATAGAACAAAGGTGGAGTGGGATATAACAAAGAAGGTACTTAACTCAAAGATCTAATGTTGCTAATACCAGGTCTACTACTTGTTTTTCTATATACCAACTATATCTAAAAATAAAGGATATGAAAATTTGGCAGCAAGCATTGACCCAAAAAATGAAACTTAATCAGTCCTATTCTAAAGATTTTGACTCCTCGGAAGCTCCTACATTCCTAGGATGTTTTAAGCTTCCTGTGCCTCCTGCGGTCAGGAGGCCTCAAACAATCACATGCGCAGCTGTACGAGTCCTGCAGGCAGGCTAGAAAGCCATCGGAGGGGTTTTTGGATTGAAACACTCTTTCAAATGCAGAAGACTAAAGCCCTGAATTGAATTTTTCCAGAAAATGTCAGAAGAGTGGAAAAACAGAGCACAAAAGCCGGCAGATTTTAGTTGGGGTACGTGCTTAGGAATTGCAGAGGGGTCCCTGAAGTCTGAGCACGCCTTGCATATGTCAGCTTCCTTCCTCATGACCTTGTCATGGGCAGGATTCCTCACACTGGCTCCCAGCAGGTGCCGGAACCTGAGGATTCCTCTCCAGTGCTGACATGGATCTTGGGGTACTTCTGGAGTCTCCGCCAGGGGAGTCAGTCCTCGTCTCGAGTGGGGGCATGAACGTGCGGTTTCCTCTCGAGCTGTAGCAGCAGAGTCACGATTCCCTTCGCGTGGATCAAGGGATCTGTGGCTTTCCCTCGAGGCTTTCCCACGAGGCTTTCCCACAGGGCTGTCCCACGTGCCACCGTGGTGTGAGTCGATCCTCGGCTTGAAGGTGGAGGCAGTGCAGGGAAAACAGGTTTCGCCTGGAATGGACTGAGACATCTGGGGGACTCTGGGAATGGTGGCACGATCCTGGAGTTCCTCTCGCCCTCTCCGGTGGAGACCGACTCCTCTTGAGATGTGACAGGAACGCCGGGAATTCTTTCCCGACCACGTAGGGAAAGGATCCCTCCTCTCGAGCTAGGAGGCGGAAACGGGGCTCCTCTGGATGTGGGCGGGACTCTCGTGCTTCCTCTCGAGTGGAGACGGGTTATGTCGGGGAACTTCTTGAGTTGCAGCAAGGGTGTGAAGGACCCTTTGAAAGTTCCAGAGGTTAGGTGTGTTTAGACTCGAGACGCCTCAGCGGAAATGGGCCTCATCTCGCCTGGAGGGGAGAACCTCCTGTATTATCTCGAGTTGAAGCATGTGCTCTCGACTTAGGACGGGGAACTCAGGGACCCGCTCTGGTGGCCTCAGGAAAGGCCAGACCCATGCGAGTTGCTCGGTGGCCTCTCGGGATTCCTCTCCCGTCGATGCTGGGGCCTAAGGCTGCCGGGAGACAGTGTGAGGAAGCGCCGCCCGTGACAAGGTTATGAGGAAGGAAGCTGACATACGCAAGGCGTGCTCAGACTCAGGGACCCCTCTGGAAATTTTTAAGCATGTACGGCCAACAAAAATCTGCCGGTTTTTGTGCTCTGCTTTTTCACTCTTCTGAACTTTTCTGGAAAAAGTCAATTCAGGGCGTTAGTCTTCTGCATTTGAAAGAGTGTTTCAATCCAAAAACCCTCTGATGGCTTTCTATCCTGCCTGTAGGACTCGTACAGCTGCGCTTGTGATTGTTTGAGGCCTCCTGACCGCAAGAGGCACAGGAAGCTTACAACATCCTAGGAATGCAGGAGCTTCCGAGGAGTCAGAATCTTTAGAATAGGATTGATTAAAAGTTTCATTTTTTGGGTCAATGCTTGCTGCCAAATTTTCATATCCTTTATTTTTAGATATAGTTTGGTATGTGAAAAACAAGTAGTAGACCTGGTATTAGCAACATTAGATCTTTGAGTTAAGTACTTTCTTTGTTATAACCCACTGCAACCTTTGGTTCTATAGAGATGTAACTTTAATGCTTTAAGGAGATGCAGATTAAAGAAAAACACTTCAGGGGAAACAAAATTAACATTCATTAAGGAAGAGAGCCAAAAAGTGTTAACAAGCCTCTTGGCCAGAAGATAATGTAAATCACCTGAGACCTTTTGTATACAAAATGATATACAGAAAGAATCTGGGTTGGGAACACTACATAATTTTGGGTTATCCATTGATCTTCATGTATTATCAAAAGTATAAAAGACCTTCTGAACAATAAAGGAGGAGGCCAGGGGCCGGGGGTCAGTTTTCTCGGACCAGCTTCTCGAACTAGTCTCTCAGCCTGGTTTCCTGGGACTCTGGCTCCCCCCGTGTCTTTCTCTCTCTTTCTTCTTCTCTACCTTTCCTTCTCTCTGCTCTTTACTATAACTTCAGGCTGAATCTCCACATGGAGTGCGGAGTCTCGCCAGGTCTACTTACTTGGGGCCTGGCTGTTAAGACCCGCACGAAAGGGAGCTTAAGGCGAGGCACCCTTAGATATTCAAGGCGGGCGCCGGTGGCCCAACGTAGGTGGTGCAAATTCCTTGTCTGGAATTTTATTGGCCGTCCGCGTAAACCAAGCTATTCAGCCCTCTTCCTCCACTTAATCTTCTTACTACACTATAGTTTGCTAATCTAATCTTGCATTAATAAATAAACAAGTCTTTCCACGCCAACGCCGTCCACGCCTTCGAATTCCCTGGATCCACCGGGCTGGACACCGGCATAAGACCTTGTGTGGAGTCGGTGCCAGAACCTGAGGATTCCTCTCCAGTGCTGACATGGATCTTGGGGTACTTCTGGAGTCTCCCCAGGGGAGTCAGTCCTCGTCTGGTGTGGGGCATGCATGTGCGCTTTTCCTCCGAGCTGTAGCAGCAGTGTCACGCTTCCCTTCGCGTGATCAGGGATCTGTGGCTTTCCCCACGAGGCTTTCCCACAGGGTTGGTCCACGTGCCACCGTGGTGTGAGTCGATCCTCGCTTAAAAGTCGAGTCAGTGCAGGGAAAACATGTTTCCCTGGAATGGACTGAGACATCTGGGGGACTCTGGGAATGGTGGCACGACCCTGGAGTTCCTCTCGCCTTTCCTGTGGAGAGCGCCTCCTCTTGAGATGCGACGGGAACGCCGGAATTCTTTTC
>NW_017206959.1:0-4643 GCF_001704415.2 Capra hircus | reverse complement strand
GAACCTCCTGGATTTTCTCGAGTTGCGGCAGGTGCTCTCGACTTACGACGGGGACCTCAGGGACCCGCTCTGGTGGACTCAGGAAAGGCCAGTCCCCATGAGAGTTGTTCGGGGGCCTATCAGGATTCCCCTCCCCTCGATGCAGGGCATAAGATCTTGTGTGAGTCGGTGCCGGAACCTGAGCATTCCTCTCCAAGTGCTGACATGGATCTTGGGGTACTTCTGGAGTCTCCCCAGGGGAGTCAGTGCTCGTCTCTAGTGGGGGCATGCATGTGCGCTTTCCTCCCGAGCTGTAGCAGCAGTGTCACACTTTACTTCGCGTGGATCAAGGGATCAGGGGCTTTCCCTCGAGGCTTTCCACGAGCATTTCCCACGAGGCTGTCACACAGGGCTGTCCCACGTGCCAACGTGTGGTGAGTCGATCCTCGGCTTGAAAGTCAAGGCAGTGCAGGGAAACAGGTTTCCCTGGAATGGACTGAGACATGTGGGGACTCTGGGAATGGTGGCACGAACCTGGAGTTCCTCTCGCCTTTCCTGTGGAGAGCGCCTCCTCTTGAGATGGGACGGGAATGCCGGGAATCCTTCCCCACCACGCAGGGAAAGGATTCCTCCTCTCGAACTAGGAGGCGGAAACAGGGCTCCTCTGGATGTTGGCGGAACTCTCGTGCTTCCTCTCGAGTGGAGACGGTATGTCGGGGAACTTCTTGAGTTGCAGCAAGGGTGTGAAGGACCCTTTGGAAGTTCCAGATGATAGATGTGATTAGCCTCGAAACGCCGCAGAGGAAATTGGCCTCATCTCGCCTGGAGGTGAGAACCTCCTGGATTTTCTCGAGTTGCGGCAGGTGCTCTCAACTTACGACGGTGACCTCAGGGACCCGCTCTGGTGGCCTCAGGAAAGGCCAGTCCCCAAGCGAGTTGCTCGGGGGCCTCTCGGGATTCCTCTACCATCGATGCCGGCGCCTAAGATCTTGTGTGGAGTTGGTGTCGAACCTGAGGATTCCTCTCCAGTGCTGACATGGATCTTGGGGTACTTCTGGAGTCTCCCCAGGAGAGTCAGTCCTCGTCTCGAGGGGGGGATGCACGTGCGCTTTCCTCCCGATCTGTAGCAGCAGTGTCGCGCTTCCCCTTCGCGTGGATCAAGGGATCTGTGGCTTTCCCTCGAGGCTTTTCCACGAGTCTTTCCCACGAGGCTTTCCCACAGGGCTGTCCCACGTTCCACCGTGGTGTGAGTCGATCCTCGGCTTGAAAGTGGAGGCACTGCAGGGAAAACTGGTTTTCCCTGGAATGGACTGAGACATCTGGGGGACTCTGGGAATGTGGCACGACCCTGGAGTTCCTCTCGCCTTTCCTGTGGAGAGGGCCTCCTCTTTGAGATGGGACGGGAACGCCGGGAATGCTTCCCCACCACGCAGGGAAAGGATTCCAGCTCTCGAACTAGGAGGCGGAAACAGGGCTCCTCTGGATGTTGGCGGAACTCTCGTGCTTCCTCTCGAGTGGAGACGGGTATGTCAGGGAACTTCTTGAGTTGCAGCAAGGGTGTGAAGGACCCTTTGGAAGTTCCAGATGATAGATGTGATTAGGCCTCGAGACGACGCAGTGGAAATGGGCCTCATCTCGCCTGGAGGGGAGAACCTCCTGGATTTTCTCGAGTTGCGGCCAGGTGCTCTCGACTTATGACGGGATCTCAGGGACCCGCTCTGTTGGCCTCAGGGAAAGGACAATCCCCAAGCGAGTTGCTCGGGGGCCTCACGGCATTCCTCTCCCGTCGATGCCGGGGCCTAAGATCATTGTGTGGAGTCGGTGTCGGAACCTGAGGATTCCTCTCCAGTGCTGACATGGATCTTGGGGTACTTCTGGAGTCTCCCCAGGAGAGTCAGTCCTCGTCTCGAGGGGGGGATGCACGTGCGCTTTCCTCCCGAGCTGTAGCAGCAGTGTCGCGCTTCCCTTCGCGTGGATCAAGGGATCTGTGGCTTTCCCTTGAGGTTTTCCCATGAGGCTTTCCCAGCCGAGGCTTTCCCACAGGGCTGTCCCACATGCCACCGTGGTGTGAGTCGATCCTCGCCTTGAAAGTCGAGGCAGTGCAGGGTATACAGGTTTCCCTGGAATGGACTGAGATATGTGGGGGACTCTGGGAATGGTGGCACGACCCCTGGAGTTCCTCTCGCCTTTCCTGTGGAGAGCGCCTCCTCTTGAGATGGTACGGGAACGCCGGGAATCTTTCCCCACCAGGCAGGGAAAGGATTCCTACTCTCGAACTAGGAGGCGGAAACAGGGCTCCTCTGGATGTTGGCGGAACTCTCGTGCTTCCTCTCGAGTGGAGACGGGTATGTCGGGGATCTTCTTGAGTTGCAGCAAGGGTGTGAAGGACCCTTTGGAAGTTCCAGATGATAGATGTGATTAGCCTCGAGACTGCCGTAGTGGAAATTGGCCTCATCTCGCCTGGAGGTGAGAACCTCCTGAATTTTCTCGAGTTGCGGCAGGTGCCTCTCGACTTACGACGGGGACCTCAGGGACACGCTCTGGTGGCCTCAGGAAAGGCCAGTCCCCAAGCGAGTTGCTCGGGGGCCTCTCGGGATTCCTCTCCCGTCGATGCCGGGGCCAAAGATCTTGTGTGGAGTCGGTGTCGGAACCTGAGGATTCCTCTCCAATGCTGACATGGATCTTGGGTACTTCTGGAGTCTCCCCAGGGGAGTCAGTCCTCGTCTCGAAGGGGGGATGCACGTGCGATTTCCTCCCGAGCTGTAGCAGCAGTGTCGCGCTTCCCTTCGCGTGGATCAAGGGATGTGTGGCTTTCCCTCGAGGCTTTCCCACGAGGCGTTCCCACGAGGCTTTCCCACAGGACTATCCCACGCGCCACCATCGTGTGAGTCGATCCTCGGCTTGAAAGTCGAGGCAGTGCAGGGAAAACAGGTTTCCCTGGAATGGACTGAGACATCTGGGGGACTCTGGGAATGGTGGCACGACCCTGGAGTTCCTCTTTCCTTTCCTGTGGAGAGCGCCTCCTCTTGAGATGCGAAGGGAACGCCGGGAATTCTTTCCCGACCACGCAGGGACAGGATCATTTCTCTCGAGCAAGAGTAGGAAACGGGGCTCCTCTGGATGTGGGCAGAACTCTCGTGCTTCCTCTCGAGTGGAGACGGGTATGTCAGGGAACTTCTTGAGTTGCAGGAAGGGTGTGAAGGACCCTTTGGAAGTTCCAGAAGTTAGGTGTGATTAGACCTCAAGACGCCTGAGCGGAAATGGGCCTCATCTCGCCTGGAGGGGAGAACCTCCTGGATATTCTCGAGTTGCGGCAGGTGCTCTCGACTTACGACGGGGACCTCAGGGACCCGCTCTGGTGGACTCAGGAAAGGCCAGTCCCCATGAGAGTTGTTCGGGGCCTATCAGGATTCCTCTCCCCTCGATGCAGGGGCATAAGATCTTGTGTGGAGTCGGTGCCGGAACCTGAGCATTCCTCTCCAGTGCTGACATGGATCTTGGGTACTTCTGGAGTCTCCCCAGGGGAGTCAGTGCTCGTCTCTAGTGGGGGCATGCATGTGCGCTTTCCTCCCGAGCTGTAGCAGCAGTGTCACACTTTACTTCGCGTGATCAAGGATCAGGGGCTTTCCCTCGAGGCTTTCCCACGAGCATTTCCCACGAGGCTGTCACACAGGGCTGTCCCACGTGCCAACGTGGTGTGAGTCGATCCTAGGCTTGAAAGTCAAGGCAGTGCAGGGAAAACAGGTTTCCCTGGAATGGACTAAGACATCTGGGGGACTCTGGAATGGTGGCTCGACCCTGTAGTTCCTCTCGCCTTTACTGTGGAGAGCGCCTCCTCTTGAGATGCGACGGGAACGCCGGGAATTCTTTCCAAACCACACAGGGAAAGGATCCCTCCTCGAGCTAGGAGGCGGAAAAGTGGCTCCTCTGGATGTGGGTGGACTCTCCTGCTTCCTCTCTAGTGGAGACGGGTATATCAGGGAACCTCTTGAGTTGCAGCAAGGGTGTGAAGGACCCTTTGGAAGTTCCAGAGTTAGGTGTGATTAGAATCGAGACGCATCAGGGGAAAAGGGCCTCATCTCGCCTGGAGGGGAGAACCTCCTGGAGTTTCTCGAGTTGCGGCAGGTGCTCTCGACTTACGACGGGGACCTCAAGGACCCGCTCTGGTGGACTCAGGAAAGGCCAGTCCCCATGCGAATTGCTCGAAGGCCTCTCGGATTCCTCCCTTCAATGCCGGGGCCTAAGATCTTGTGTGGAGTCGGTGTCGGAACCTGAGGATTCCTCTCAATTGCTGCCATGGATCTTGGGGTACTTCTGGAGTCTCCCCAGGGGAGTCAGTCCTCGTCTCGATTCGGGCATGCACGTGTGCTTTCCTCCGGAGCTGTAGCAGCAGTGTCGCGCTTCCCTTCGCGTGGATCAAGGGATCTGTGGCTTTCCCTCGAGGCTTTCCCACGAGGCTTTTCCACATGGATGTCCCACGTCCCACCGTGGTGTGAGTCGATCCTCGGCTTGAAAGTCGAGGCAGTGCAGGAAAAAAACGTTTCCCTGGAATGGACTGAGACATCTGGGGGACTCTGGAATGGTGGCACGACCCTGGAGTTCCTCTCGCCTTTCCAGTGGAGAGCGCATCCACTTGAGATGCGACGGGAATGCGGGAATTCTTT
>NW_017206958.1:0-4644 GCF_001704415.2 Capra hircus | reverse complement strand
GAACGTGAAGAGGAACGGGTATGTTTGGGGAACTTCTTGAGTTGCAGCAAGGGTGGAAGGACCCTTTGGAAGTTCCAGATGTTAGATGTGATTAGCCTCGAGACGCCTCAGCACAAATGCGCCTCATCTCGCCTGCAGGGGAGAACCTCCTGGATTTTCTCGAGTTGCGGCAGGTGCTCTCGACTTACGACGGGGACCTCAGAGTCGGCTCTGGTGGCCTCAGGAAAGGCCAGTCCCCATGCGAGTTGCTCCCGGGCCTCTCGGGATTCCACTCCCGTCGATGCTGGGTCCTAAGACCTTGTGTGGAGTCAGTGCCCGAACCTGAGATTCCTCTCCATTGCCGACATGGATCTTGGGGTACTTCTGGAGTCTTCCCAGGGAAGTCCAGTCCTCGTCTCGAGTGGGGGCATGCACGGACGCTTTCCTCCCGAGCTGTAGCAGCAATGTCACGATTCCCTTCGCGTGGATCAAGGGATCAGGGGCTTTCCCTCGAGGCTTCCCCACGAGGCTTTCCCACGAGGCTTTCCCACAGGGATGTCCCACGTGCCACCGTGGTGTGAGTCGATCCTCGGCTTGGAAGTCGAGGCCGTGCAGGGAAAACAGGTTTCCCTGGAATGGACTGAGACATCTGGTGGACTCTGGGAATGTGGCACGACCCTGGGGTTCCTCTCGCCTTTCCTGTGGAGCGCCTCCTCTTGAGATGCGACGGAAACGCCGGGGATTCTTTCCCGAACACGCAGGGAAAGGATCCCTCCTCTCGAGCTAGGGGGGCGGTAACGGGGTTCCTCTTGATATTGGCGGGACTCTCGAGCTTCTTCTCGAGTGGAGACGGGTATGTCGGGGAACTTCTTGAGTTGCAGCAAGGGTGTGAAGGACCCTTTGGAAGTTCCAGACGTTAGATGTGATTAGCTTGGATACGCCTCAGCGGACATGGGCCTCATCTCGCCTGGAGAGGAGAACCTCCTGGATTTTTCTCGAGTTGGGGCAGGTGCTCTCACTTACGACGGGGACCTCAGGGGACCCGCTCTGGTGGCCTCAGGAAAGCCCAGTCCCCATGCGAGTTGCTCGGGGGCTCTCAGGATTCCTCTCCCGTCGATGCCGGGACCTAAGATCTTGTGTTGAGTCGGTGCTGGAAACTGAGGATTCCTCTCCAGTGCTGACATGGATCTTGGGGTACTTCTGGAGTCTCCCCAGGGGAGTCAGTCCTCGTCTCGAGTGGGGGCATGCACGTGCGCTTTCCTCCCGAGCTGTAGCAGCAGTGTCGCGCTTCCCTTCGCGTGGATCAAGGGATCTGTGGCTTTCCCTCGAGGCTTTCCAAGAGGCTTTCCCACGAGGCTTTCCCACAGGACTGTCCCACGTGCCACCGTGGTGTGAGTCGATCCTCGGCTTGAACGTCGAGGCAGTGCAGGGAAAACAGGTTTCCCTGGAATGGACTGAGACATCTGGCGGACTCTGGGAACTGTGGCAAGACCCTGGAGTTTCTCTCGCCTTTCTTGTGGAGAGCGCCTCCTCTCGAGATGCGACGGGAACGCCGGGAATACTTGACCGAACACGCAGGGAAAGGATCCCTCCTCTCGAGCTAGGAGTCGGAAACGGGGCTCCTCTGGATGTGGGCGGTACTCTCGTGCTTCCTCTCAGTGGAGACGGTGTGTCGGGGAACTTTTGAGTTGCAGCAAGTGTGTGAAGGACCATTTGGAAGTTCCAGAGGTTAGGTGTGATTTGCCTCGAGACGCCTCAGCGTAATGGGCCTCATCTCGCCTGGAGGGGAGAACCTCCTGGATTTTTCTCGAATTGCGGCAGGTGCTCTCGAGTTATGACGAGGACCTGAGGGATACGCTCTAGTGGCCTCAGGAAAGGCTAGACCCCATGCGAGTTGCTCAGGGGCCTCTCGGGATTCCTCTCCCGTCGATGCCGGGGCCAAAGACCTTGTGGGGAGTCGGTGCCGGAACCTGAGGATTCCTCTCCAGTGCTGACATGGATCTTTGGTACTTCTGGAGTCTACTCAGGGGAGTCAGTCCTCGTCTCCCGTGGGGGCATGCACGTGCGCTTTCCTCCCGAGCTGTAGCAGCAGTGTCACGCTTCCATAGGGGTGGGTCAAGGGATCTGTGGCTTTCACTTGAGGCTTTCCCACGAGAATTTCCCACGAGGCTTTCCCACAGGGCTGTCCCACGTGCCACTGTGGTGTGAGTCGATCCTCTTGAACGTCGAGGCAGTGCAGAGAAAACAGGTTTCCCTGGAATGGACTGAGATATCTGGGGGACTCTGGGAATGGTGGCACGACCCTGGAGTTCCTCTCGCCTTTCCTGTGTAGAGCGCCTCCTCTTGAGATGGGACGGGAACGCCGGGAATTCTTTCCCGACCACGCAGGGAAAGGATCCCTCCTCTCGAACTAGGGGGCGGAAACGGGGCTCCTCTGGATGTGGGCGGGACTCTCGTGCTTCCTCTCGAGTGGAGACGGGTATGTCGGGGAATTTCTTGAGTTGCAGCAAGGGTGTGAAGGACCCTTTGGAAGTTCGAGACGTTAGATGTGATTAGCCTCGAGACGCCTCAGCGGAAATGGGCCTCATCTCGCCTGGAGGGAGAACCTCTAGGACTTTGTCGAGTTGCGGCAGGTGCTCTCGACTTACGACGGGGACCTCAGGGACCCGCTCTGGTGGCCTCAGGAAAGGCCAGTCCCCATGCGAGTTGCTCATGCGCCTCTCGGGATTCCTCTCCCGTCGATGCCGGGGCCTAAGATCTTGTGTGGAGTCGGTGCCGGAACCTGAGCATTCCTCTTCAGTGCTGACATGGATCTTGGGGTATTTCCGGAGTCTTCCCAGGGGAGTCAGTCCTCGTCTCGAGTGGGGTCATGCACGTGCCCTTTCCTCCCGAGCTGTAGCAGCAGTGTCCCGCTTCCCTTCGCGTGGATCAAGGGATCTGTGGCTTTCCTCGAGGCTTTCCCAGAGGCTTTCCCACGAGGCTTTCCCACAGGGCTGTCCCACGTGCCACCGTGCTGTGAGTCGATCCTCGGCTTGAAAGTCGGGCAGTGCAGGGGAAACAGGTTTCCCTGGAATGGACTGAGACATCTGGGGGACTCTGGGAATGGTGGCACGACCCTGGAGTTCCTCTTGACTTTCCTGTGGAGAGCGCCTCCTCTTGAGATGCGACGGGAACGCCGGGATATCTTTCCCGACCACGCAGGGAAAGAATCCCTCCTCTCGAGCTAGGAGACGGAAACGGGGCCCCTCTGCATGTGGGCGGGACTCTCATGCTTCCTCTCAAGTGGAGCCGGGTTTGTCAGGGAACTGTTTGAGTTGCAGCAACGGTGTGAAGGACCCTTTGGAAGTTCCAGAGGTTAGGTGTGATTAGCCTCGAGACACGAAAGCGGAAATGGGCCTCATCTCGACTGGAGGGGAGAACCTCCTGGATTTTCTCGAGTTGCGGCAGGTGCTCTCGACTTATGACGGGGACCCCTGGGACCCGCTCTGGTGGCCTCAGGAAAGGCCAGTCCCCATGCGAGTTGCTCGGGGCCTCTCGGATTCCTCTCCCATCGATGCCAGGGCCTAAGACCTTGTGAGAAGACGGTGCCAGAACCTAAGGATTCCTCTCCAGTGCTGACATTGATCTTGGGGTACTTCTGGAGTCTCCCCAGGGGAGTCAGGCCTCGTCTCGTGTGGGGGCATGCACCTGCGCTTTCCCCGAGCTGTAGCTGCAGTGTCGTGCTTCCCTTCGCGTGGATCAAGGGATCTGTGCCATCCCCTCGAGGCTTTCCCACGAGGCTTTCCCACAGGGCTGTCCCACGTGCCACCTTGGTGTCAGTCGATCCTCGGCTTGAACGTCGAGGCAGTGCAGGGAAAGTAGGTTTCCCTGGAATGGACTGAGACATCTGGGGACTGTGGGAGTGGTGGTACGACCCTGGAGTTCCTCTCGCCTTTCCTGTGGAGAGCGCCTCCTCTTGAGATGCGAAAGGAACGCCGGGAATTCTTTCCCATCACGCAGGGACAGGATCCTTTCTCTCGAGCAAGAGTAGGAAACGGGGCTCCTTTGGATGTGGGCAGAACTCTCGTGCTTCCTCTCGAGTGGAGACGGGTATGTCGGGGAACTTCTTGAGTTGCAGCAAGGGTGTGAAGGACCCTTTGGAAGTTCCAGAGGTTAGGTGTGATTAGCCTCGAGACGCCTCAGCAGAAATGGGTCTCATGTCGACTGGGGGAGAACCTCCTGGATTTTCTCGAATTGCGGCAAGTGCTCTCGACTTACGACGGGGACCTCAGGGACCCGCTCTTGTGGCCTCAGGAAAGGCCAGTCCCCATGCGAGTTGCTCAGGGGCCTCTCGGGATTCCTCTAGAGACGATGCCGGGCCTAAGACCTTTTGTGGCAGTCCGGTGTCGGAAACGGAGGATTCCTCTCCAGTGCTGACATGGATCTTGGGGTACTTCTGGAGTCTCCCCAGGGGGAGTCAGTCCTCGTCTCAAGAGGGGGGCATGCACGTGTGCTTTCCTCCCACTCTAGCAGCAGTTTCACCACTTGCCTTCACGTGAATCAAGGATCAGGGGCTTTCGCCTCGAGGCTTTCCCACGAGCCTTCCACGAGCTTCCCACAGGGCTGTCCCACGTGCCTCGTGAGTGTGAGTCGATCCTCGGCTTGAAAGTCGAGGCAGTGCAGGGA
>NW_017206957.1:0-4645 GCF_001704415.2 Capra hircus | reverse complement strand
GGAACGCCGGGAATCTTTCCCGATCTCGCAGGGAAAGGATGCCTCCTCTCGAGCTAGGAGTCGGAAACGGGGCTCCTCTGGATGTGGGCGGGACTCTCGTGCTTCCTCTCGAGTAGAGACGGGTATGTCGGGGAACTTCTTGAGTTGCAGCAAGGGTGCGAAGGACCCTTTGGAAGTTCCAGAGGTTAGGTGTGATTAGCCTTGAGACGCCTCAGGAGAAAAAAGCCTCATCTCGCCTGGAGGGGAGAACCTCCTGGATTTTTCTCGAGTTGTGGCAGTGCTCTCGAGATACGTCGGGAATTCAGGGACCCACTCTGGTGGCCTCAGGAAAGGCCAGTCCCCATTCGAGTTGCTCGGGGGGCTCTCGGGATTCTTCTCCCGTCGATGCCAGGACCTAAGACCTTGTGTGGATTCGGTGCCGGAACCTGAGGATTCCTCTCCAGTGCCTGACATGGATCTTGGGGGTACTTCTGGAGTCTCCCAAGGGAGTCAGTCTTCGTCTCGAGTGGGGGCATGCACGTGGGCTTTCCTCCCGAGCAGTAGCAGCAGTGTCACGCTTCCATTCGCTTGGATCAAGGGATCTGTGGCTTTCCCACGAGGCTTTCCCACAGGGCTGTCCCACGTGCCACCGTGGTGTGAGTCGATCCTCGCGCTTGAAAGTCGAGGCAGTGCAGGGAAAAGAGGTTTCCCTGGAATGGACTGAGACATCTCGGGGGACTCTGGGAATGGTGGCACGACCCTGGAGTTCCTCTCGACTTTCCTGTGGAGAGGGCCTCCTCTGAGATGCGACAGGAACGCCGGGAATTCTTTCCCGACCACGCAGGGAAAGGATCCCTCCTCTCGAGCTAGGAGGCCGGAAACGGGGGCTCCTCTGGATGTGGGCGGGACTCTGGTGCTTCCTCTCGAGTGGAGACGGGTATGTCCGGGAACTTCTTGAGTTGCAGCAAGGGTGTAAAGGACCCTTTGGAAGTTCCAGAATTTAGGTGTGATTAGCCTCGAGACGCCTCATCGGAAAAGGCCTCATCTCGCCTGGAGGGGAGAACCTCCTGGATTTTCTCGAGTTGCCGAAGGTGCTCTCGACTTTCGAAGGGGACCTCAGGGACCCGCTCTGGTGGCCTCAGGAAAGGCCAGTCCCCATGCGAGTTGCTCGGTGGCCTCTCGGGGATTCCTCTCCCGTCAATGCCGGGTCCTAAGATCTTGTGTGGAGTCGGTGCCGAACCTGAGGTTTCCTCTCCAGTGCTGACATGGATATTGGGGTGCTTCTGGAGTCACCCCACGGAGTCAGTCCTCGTCCCGAAGTGGGGGCATGCACGTGCGATTTCCTCCCGAGCTGTAGCAGCAGTGTCACGCTTCCCTTCACGTGGATCAAGGGATCTGTGGCTTTCCCTCGAGGCTTTCACTGGAGGCTTTCCGACAAGTCTGTCCCATGCGCCACCGTGGTGTGAGTCGATCTTGGCTTGAAAGTCGAGGCAGTGCAGGAAAACAGGTTTCCCTGGAATGGACTGAGACATCTGGGGACTCTGGGAATGGTGGCACGACCCTGGAGTTCCTCTCACCTTTCCTGTGGAGAGCGCCTCCTCTTGAGATGCGACGGGAACGGCGGGAATTCTTTCCCGACCACGCAGGAATGGATCACTCCTCTCGAGCTTAGGAAGCGGAAACGGGGCTCCTCTGGATGTGGGCGAGACTCTCCGTGATTCCTCTAGAGTGGAGACGGGTATGTCGGGGAACTTCTTAAGTTGCAGCAAGGGTGTGAAGGACCCCTTTGGAAGTTCCAGATGTTAGATGTGATTAACCTCGAGACGCCTCCAGCGGAAAAGGGCCTCATCTCGCCTGGAGGGGAGAACCTCCTGGATTTTTCTCGAGTTGCGGCAGGTGCTCCTCGACTTACGACTGGGACCTCAGGGACCCGCACTGGTGGCCTCAGGAAAGGCCAGTCCACATGCGAGTTGCTCGGGGGCCTCTTGGATTCCTCTCGTCGATGCCGGGGCCTGAGACCTTGTGTGGAGTCGTGCCGGAACCTGAGGATTCACCTCCAGTGCTGACATGGATCTTGGGGTACTTCTGGAGTCTCCCCAGGGGAGTCAGTTCTCGTGTCGATTAGGGGCATGTACGTGCGCTTTCCTCCCGAGCCTGTAGCAGCAGTGTTGCGCTTCCCTTCACGTGGAACAAGGGATCTGTGGCTTTCCCTCGAGGCTTTCCCAACGAGGCTTTCACACGAGGCTTTCCAACAGGGCTGTCCCACGTGTCACCGTGGTTTGAGTCGATCCTCGGCTTGAAAGTCGAGGCAGTGCAGGGAAAAGAGTTTTCCCCTGGAATGGACAGAGACATCTCGGGGACTCTGGGAATGGTGGCACGACCCTGGAGTTCCTCTCGACTTTCCTGTGGAGAGGGCCTCCTCTGAGATGCGACAGGAACGCCGGGAATTCTTTCCCTAACCACGCAGAGAAAGGATCCCTCCTATCGAGGTAGGAGGCGGAAACGGGGCTCCTCTGGATGTGGGCGGGACTCTCGTGCTTCCACTCGAGTGGAGACGGGTATGTCGGGGAACTTCTTGAGTGGCAGCAAGGGTGCGAAGGACCCTTTGGAAGTTCCAGAGGTGAGGTGTGATTAGCCTCGAGATTGCCTCAGCGGAAATGGGCCTCATCTCGCCTGGAGGGGAGAACATCCTGGATTTTCTCAAGTTGCGGCAGGTGCTCTCGACTTATGACGGGGACCTCAGGGACCCGCTCTGGTGGCCTCAGGAAAGGCCAGTCCCCATACGAGTTTCTCGGGTGCCTCTCGGAATTCCTCTCCCGACGATACCGGGGCCTAAGATCTTGTTTGGAGTGGATGCTGGAACCTGAGGGTTCCTCTACAGTGCTGACATGGATCTTGGGGTTCTTCTGGAGTCTCACCAGGGGAGTCAGTCCTCGTCTCGAGTGAGGGCATGCACGTGCGCTTTCCTCCCGAGCTGTAGCAGCAGTGTCACGCTTACCTTCGTGTGGATCAAGGGATCTGTGGCTTTCCCTCGAGGCTTTCCCACGAGGCTTTCCCACAGGGCTGTCCCATGTGCCACCGTGGTGTGAGTCGATCCTCGGCTTGAAAGTCGAGGCAGTGCAGGGAAAAACAGGTTTCCCTGGAATGTACTGAGACATCTGGGGACTCTGGGAATGGTGGCACGACCCTGGAGTTCCTCTCGCCTTTCCTGTGGAGAGCGCCTCCTCTTGAGATGCGACGGGAACGCCGTGAGTTCTTTCCCCACCACGCAGGGAAAGGAACCCTCCTCTCGAGCTAGGAGGCGGAAACAGGGCTCCTCTGGATGTGGGCGGGACTCTCGTGCTTCCTCTCGAGTGGAGACCGGTATGTCGGGCGAACTTCATGAGTTGCAGCAAGTGTGTGAAGGACCCTTTGGAAGTTCCAGAGGTTAGGTTCATTAGCCTCGAGACGCCTGAGCGGAATGGGCCTCATCTCGCCTGGAGGGGAGAACCTCCTCGATACTCTCGAGTTGAGGCAGGTGCTCTCGTTTTACGACGGGGACATCAGGGACCAGCTCTGGTGGCCTCAGGAAAGGCCAGTCCCGATGCGAGTTGCTTGGGGGCCTCTCGGGATTCTTCTCCCGTCGATGCCGGGGCTTAAGATCTTGTGTGGAGTGGGTGCCGGAACTTGAGGATTCCTCTCCAGTACTGACATGGATCTTGATGTATTCTGGAGAATCCCCAGGGGAGTCAGTCCTCGTCCCGAGTGGGGGCATGCACGTGTGCATTCCTCCCGAGCTGTAGCAGCAGTGTCGCACTTCCCTTCGCGTGGATCAAGGGATCTGTGGCTTTGCCTCGAGGCTTTCCCACGAGGCTTCCCACAAGGCTGTCCCACGTGCCACCGTGGTGTGAGTCGATCCTCGGCTTGAAAGTGGAGGCAGTGCAGGGAAAACAGGTTTCCATGCAGAGGACTGAGACATCTGGGGGACTCTGGGAATGGTGGCACGACCCTGGAGTTCCTCTCGCCTTTTCCTGTTGAGAGCGCCTCCTCTTGAGATGCGACCGGAACGCCGGGAATACTTGACCGACCACGCAGGGAAAGGATCCCTCCTCTCGAGCTAGGAGGCAGAAACGGGGCTCCTCTGGATGTGGGCGGGACTGTCGTTCTTCCTCTCGAGTGGAGACGAGTATGTCGGGGAAATTCTTGAGTGCAGCAAGGGTGTGACGGACCCTTTGGAAGTTCCAGAGGTTAGTTTTGATTCGCCTCGAGACGCCTCATTGGAAATGGGCCTCATCTCGCCTGGAGGGACAACCTCCTGGATTTTCTCGGGTTTGCGGAAGGTGCTCTCGACTTGCGACGGGGACCTCAGGGACCCGCTCTGGTGGCCTCAGGAAAGGCCAGTCCCCATGCGAGTTGCTCGGGGCCTTCGGGATTCCTCTCCCGTCGATGCCGGGGCCTAAGACCTTGTGTGGAGTCGTTGCTGCAACCTGAGGATTCCCCTCCAGTGCTGACATGGATCTTGGGGAAACCTCTGGAGTCTCCCCAGGGGAGTCAGTCCTCGTCTCGTGTGGGGGCATGCACATGGGCTTTCCTCTGGAACTGAAGCAGCAGTGTCGCGCTTCCCTTCCGCGTGGATCAAGGATCTGTGGCTTTCCCTCGAGGCTCCCACCGAGGCTTTCCCACAAGC
>NW_017206956.1:0-4646 GCF_001704415.2 Capra hircus | reverse complement strand
TTCGCTGGATGTGGCGGGGCTCTCGTGCTTCCTCTCGAGTGGAGACCGGTTTTTCGAGGAACTTCTTGAGTTGCAGCAAGGGTGTGAAGGACCCTTTGGAATTTCCAGATGTTAGATGTGATTAGCCTCCAGACGCCTCAGCGGAAATGGGCCTCATCTCGCCTGGAGGGAGAACCTCCTGGATTTTCTCGAGTTGCGGCAGGTGCTCTCGACTTACGACGGGGACCTCATGGACCCGCTCTGGTGGCCTCAGGAAAGGCCAGTCCCTTGCGAGTTGCTCCGGGGGCCTCTCGGGATTCCTCTCCCGTCGATGCCGGGGCCTAAGACCTTGTGTGGAGTAGGTGCCGGAACCCGAGGATTCCTCTCCAGTGCTGACATGGATCTTGGGGTACGTCTGGAGTCTCCCCCAGGGGAGTCAGTCCTCGTCTCGAGTGGGGGCATGCACGTGCGCTTTCCTCCCGAGATGTAGCAGAAGTGTCACGCTTCCCTTCGCGTGGATCAAGGATCTGCAACTTTTCCCTCGAGGCTTTCCCACGAGGCTTTCCCTCGAGGCTTTCCCACAGGGCTGTCCCACGTGCCACCGTGGTGTGAGTCGATCCTCGGCTTGAAAGTCGAGGCAGTGCAGGGAAAACAGGTTTCCTGGAATGGACTGAGACATCTGGGGGACTCTGGGAATGTGGCACGACCCTGGAGTTCTCTCGCCTTTCCTGTGGAGAGCGCCCCCTCTTGAGATGCGATGGAAGGCCAGGAATTCTTTCCCGACACGCAGGGAAGGATCCCTCCTCTCGAGCTAGGAGGCGGGAAACGGGGCTCCTCTGGATGTGGGCGGACTCTCGTGCTTCCTCTCGAGTCGAGACGGGTATGTCGGGAACTTCTTGAGTTGCAGCAAGGGTGTGAAGGACCCTTTGGAAGTTCCAGAGTTAGGTGTGATTACTCGAGAGCCTCAGCGGAAATGGGCCTCATCTCGCCTGGAGGGGAGAACCTCCTGGATGTTCTCGAGTTGCGGCAGGTGCTCTCGACTTACGACGGGGACCTCAGGGACCCGCTCTGGTGGCCTCTGGAAAGGCCAGTCCCCATGCGAGTTGTTCGGGGGCCTCTCGGGATTCCTCTCCCATCGATGCCGGGGCCTAAGATCTTGTGGAGTCGGTGCCGGAACCTGAGATTCCTCTCCAGTGCTGACATGGATCTTGGGGTACTTCTGGAGTCTCCCCAGGAGTCAGTCCTCCTCTCGAGTGGGGGCATGCACGTGCGCTTTCCTTTCCGAGCTGTAGCAGCAGTGTCATGCTTCCCTTCGCGTGGATCAAGGGATCTGTGGCTTTCCCTCGAGGCTTTCCACGAGGCTTTCCCACGAGCTTTCCCACAGGGCTGTCCCACGTGTCACCGTTGTGTGAGTCGATCCTCGGCTTGAAAGTCGACGCAGTGCAAGGAAAACAGGTTTTCCTGGAATTGACAGAGACATCTGGGGACTCTGGGAATGGTGGCATGACCCTGGAGTTCCTCTCGCCTTTCCTGTGGAGAGCGCCTCCTCTTGAGATGCGACGGAAGGGCCGGGAATTCTTTCCCGACCACGCAGGGAAAGGATCCCTCCTCTATAGCTAGGAGGCGGAAACGGGGCTCCTCTGGATGTGGGCGGGACTCTCGTGCTTCGTCTCGAGTGGAGACGGGTATGTCGGGGAACTTCTTGAGTTGCCAGCAAGGGTGTGAAGGACCCGTTGGAAGTTCCAGAGGTTAGGTGTGACTAGCCTCGAGACGCCTCAGCGGAAATGGGCCTCATCTCACCTGGAGGGGAGAACCTCCTGGATTTTCTCGAGTTGCGGCAGGTGCTCTCGACTTACGACGGGGACCTCAGGAATCCGCTCTGGTGGCCTCAGGAAAGGCCATTCCCCATGCGAGTTGCTCGGGGGGCCTCTCGGGATTCCTCTCCCATCGATACTGGGGCCTAAGACCTTGTGTGGAGTCAGTTCCGGAACCTGAGGATTCCTCTCCAGTGCTGACATGGATCTTGGGGTACTTCTGGAGTCTCCCCAGGGGAGTCAGTCCTCGTCTCGAGTGGGGGCATGCACGTGCGCTTTCCTCCCGAGCTGTAGCAGCGGTGTTCGCTTCCCTTCAAGTGGATCAAGGGATCTGTGGATTTCCTCGAACGAGGCTTTCCCAGGAGGCTTTCCCACGAGGCTTTCCCACAGGGCTGTCCCACGTGCCACCGTGGTGTGAGTCGATCCTCGGCTTGAAAGTCGACGCAGTGCAGGGAAAACAGGTTTCCCTGGAATGGACTGAGACATCTGGTTGTCTCTGGGAATGGTGGCACGACCCTGGAGTTCCTCTCGCCTTTCCTGTGGAGAGCGCCTCCTCTTGAGATGCGACGGAAACGCCGGGAATTCTTTCCCGACCACGCAGGGAAAGGATCCCTCATCTCAGGCTAGGAGGCGGAAACGGGGCTCCTCTGGATGTGGCCGGAACTCTCGTGCTTCCTCTCAAGTGGAGACGGGTATGTCGGGGAACTTCTTGAGTTGCAGCAAGGGTGTGAAGAACCCTTTGGAAGTTCCAGAGGTTAGGTGTGATTATCCTCGAGACGCCTCAGCGGAAATGGGCCTCATTTCGCCTGAAGGGGAGAAACTCCTGGATTTTCTCGAGTTGCGGCAGGTGCTCTCGACTTATGACGCGGACCTCAGGGACACGCTCTGGTTTGCCTCAGAAAGGCCAGTCCCCATGTGAGAAGCTCGGGGGCCTCTCGGGATTCCTCTCCCGTCGATGCTGGGGCCTAAGACATTGTGTGGAGTCAGTGCCAGAACCTGAGGATTCCTCTCCAGTGCTGACATGGATCTTGGGGTACTTCTGGAGTCTCCCCAGGGGAGTCAGTCTTCGTCTCAAGTGGGGGCATGCACGTGCGCTTTCCTCCGGAGCTGTAGCAGCAGTGTCGCGCTTCCTTTCGCGTGGATCAAGGGATCTGTGGATTTCCCTCGAGGCTTTCCAACGAGGCTTTCCCACTGGGCAGTCCCACGTGCCACCGTGGTGTGAGTCGATCCTCGACTTGAAAGTCGACGCAGTGCAGGGAAAATAGGTTTTCCTGGAATCGACAGAGACATCTGGGGGACTATGGGAATGGTGGCATGACCCTGGAGTTCCTCTCGCCTTTCCTGTGGTGAGCGCCTCCTCTTGAGATGCGATGGGAACGCCGGGAATTCTTTCCCGACCACGCAGGGAAATGATCCCTCCTCTGGAGCTAGGAGGCGGAAACGGGGCTCCTCTGGATGTGGGGCGGGACTCTCATGCTTCGTCTCGAGTGGAGACGGGTATGTCAGGGAACTTCTTGAGTTGCGGCAAGGTTTAGAAGGACCCTTTGGCAGTTCCAGATGTTAGGTGTGATTTGCCTGGAGACGCCTCAGCGGAAATGGGCCTCATCTCGCCTGGAGGGGAGAACCTCCTGGATTTTCTCGAGTTGCGACAGGTGCTCTCGACTTACGACGGGGACCTCAGGGACCCGCTCTGGTGGCCTCAGGAAAGGCCAGTCCCCATGCGAGTTGCTCGGGGGCCTCTCGGGATTCCTCCCCCGTCGATGCCGGGGCCTAAGACCTTGTGTGGAATCGGTGCCGGAACCTGAGGATTCCTCTCCAGTGCTGACATGGATCTTGGGGTACTTCTGCAGTCTCCCCAGGTGAGTCAGTCCTCGTCTCGAGTGGGGCATGCACGTGCGCTTTCCTCCCGAGCTGTAGCAGCAGTTTTGCATTTCCCTTCGCGTGGATCAAGGAATCTGTGGCTTTCCCTCGAGGCTTTCCCAGGAGGCTTTCCCACGATGCTTTTCCACGAGGCTTTCCCTCAGGGCTGTCCCACGTGCCACCGTGGTGTGTGTCGATCCTCGGCTTGAAAGTCGAGGCAGTGCAGGGAAAACAGGTTTCCCTGGAATGGACTGAGACCTCTGGGGACTCTTGGAATGGTGACACGACCCTGAAGTTCCTCTCCCCTTACCTGTGGAGATCGCCTCCTCTTGAGATGTGTCGGAAAACGCCGGAAATTCATTCCCGACCACGCAGGGAAAGGATCCTCCTCTCGAGCTAGAAGCTGGAAACGGGGCTCCTCTGGATGTGGGCGGGACTATCGGGCTTCCTCTCGAGTGGAGACGGGTATGGGAACTTCTTGAGTTGCAGCAAAGGTGTGAAAGACCCTTTGGAAGTTCCAGAAGTTAGATGAGATTAGCCTCCAGACGCCTCAGTGGAAATGGGCCTCATCTCGCCTGGAGGGGAGAACTTCCTGGATTTTCTCGAGTTGACAGGTGCTCTCGACTTACGACGGGGACCTCAGGACCCATTCTGCTGACCTCAGAAAGGCCAGTCCCCATGTGAGTTGCTCGGGGCCTCTCGGGATTCCTTTACCGACGATGCCGGGGCTTAAGACCTTGTGTGGAGTTGGTGCCGGAACCTGAGGATTCCTCACCAGTGCTGACATGGATCTTTGGGTACTTCTGGAGTCTCCCCAGGGGAGTCAGTTCTCGTCTCGAGTGGGCCATGCACGTGCGCTTTCCTCTCGCTGTAGCGCAGCAGTGTCACGCTTCCCATCGCGTGGATCAAGGGATCTGTGGCTTTCCTTCGAGGCTTTCCACCGAGGCTTTCCCACGAGGCTTTCCACAGGGCTGTCCCACGTGCCACCGTGGT
>NW_017206955.1:0-4646 GCF_001704415.2 Capra hircus | reverse complement strand
TTAGCTTCGTTGTAAGCAGGGATTTCAGCTTGACGGGGACTTGCTGCCTCCTCTTCCCCCGAGGAGGCTCGCTTCCCTGCTGGCTGTGCACTCGCCTATCAGGCGGGGGCGCAGGGCTCCTCCAGCAGGTCTTGCCTCAGGGGCTGCTTCCCCTGAGTTGGGGCTGTGGGCAGGAACCCAGACACGCAGGATCAGGCCCCAAACACCTGCACATGTCTCTGCTGGGAGGAGAGTGCTAGGGAACCTACGTCTGTCATACACTTTCTGGGCACCCAAGGAATCAGCCTCCGTGTGTGCGGGGCTGAAAACCCCAGCCAGGGGCCCTGGGAGCCTGGTGCTCTCGTGCGGCGCTGATCTAGGGCGGCCAAGCAACCGCTGGAGGAGCCCTGCAGTTGCCCTTCCCTTCCCTCTGACAGAGCTTCTCACTGCTGAAGCCCTTGGCAGTGTGCAACCCACCACCCCCTAAGCCCTCCTCAAGGACGCTGGGACCTATGTGCAAAGGCAAGGCAGGATTGGAGCTGAGGCAAGGAAGGCACCAGTGGCGTCTCCCAGGCTCCTCAGCTGCTCCTTCCTGGGGAGGGAGCCTAAAAGCAAGGCAAGTCTGGGCAAGGCTAGCCCGGCAGAGCAGCCTCGCGCCAGAAACTCTGCCAGATCGGGGCTCTGAGCAGAGCTAGAGCTCTGCCGTACTGGAGGCGCACTTAGCTCCGTGCAAGCAGGGCTTTCTCTTGACTGGGCTGGGCTGCCTCCTCTTCCCCCGAGGAGGCTCGCTTCCCTGCTGGCTGTGCACTCGCCTATCAGGCGGCGGGGCGCAGGGCTCCTCCAGCAGGTCTTGCCTCAGGGGCTGCTTCCCCTGAGTTGGGGCTGTGGGCGGGAACCCAGACACGCAGGATCAGGCCCCAACACCTGCACATGTCTCTGCTGGGGAGGAGAGTGCTAGGGAACCTACGTCTCTCACACACTTTCTAGGCACCCACGGAGTCAGCCTCTGGGAGTGTGGGATGCAAAACCCAGCCAGGGGCCCTTGGAACCTGGTGCTCTCCGTGCGGAGCTTTGTCTGGGCGGCCAAGGAACCGCTGAAGGAGCCCTGCTGTTGCCCTTCGCTTCCCTCTGACAGAGCTTTCACTGCTGGAGCCCTTGGCAGTGTGCAACCCACCAGCCCCTAAGCCTCCTCAAGGACGCTTGGGACCTAAGTGCAAAGGCAAGGCAGGGGTAGAGCTGAAGCCAGGAAGGCGCCAGTGGCGTTTCCGAGCCTCACACAGCCTGCTCCTTCCTGGGGAGGGAGCCTTAAAGCAAGGCAAGTCTGCGCAAGGCTCGCCTATGGCAGAGCATCTTGGTGCCAGGAACTCTGCCAGATCGGGCCTCTGAACAGAGCTAGAGATCTGCCGTACTGGAGTCGCACTTAGCTTCGTGAAGCAGGGATTTCAGCTTGACGGGGACTTGCTGCCTCCTCTTCCCCGAGGAGGCTCGCTTCCCTGCTGGCTGTGCACTCGCCTATCAGGGGGGCGCAGGGCCTCCTCCAGCAGGTCTTGCCTCAGGGGCTGCTTCCCCTGAGTTGGGGCTGTGGGCAGGAACCCAGACACGCAGGATCAGGCCCCAAACACCTGCACATGTCTCTGCTGGGGAGGAGAGTGCTAGGGAACCTACGTCTGTCATACACTTTCTGGGCACCCAAGGAATCAGCCTCCGTGTGTGCGGGGCTGAAAACCCCAGCCAGGGGCCCTGGGAGCCTGGTGCTCTCCGTGTGGCGCTGAATCTGGGCGGCCAAGCAACCGCTGGAGGAGCCCTGCAGTTGCCCTTCCCTTCCCTCTGACAGAATTCTCACTGCTGGAGCCCTTGGCAGTGTGCAACCCACCAGCCCCTAAGCTCTCCTTAAGGAGGACTGGGACCTAAGTGCAAAGGCAAGGCAGGATTGGAGCTGAGGCAAGAAAGGCGCCAGTGGCGACTCCCAGGCTCCTGCTGCCTGCTCCTTCCTGGAGAGGCAGCCTAAAAGCAAGGCAAGTCTGGGCAAGGCTAGCCCCCGGCAGAGCAGCCTCGCGCCAGGAACTCTGCCAGATCGGGGCTCTGAGCAGAGCTAGAGCTCTGCCGTACTGGAGGCGCACTTAGCTCCGTGCAAGCAGGGCTTTCAACTTGACGGGGCTGGGCTGCCTCCTCTTCCCCCGAGGAGGCTCGCTTCCCTGCTGGCTGTGCACTCGCCTATCAGGCGGGGGCCGCAGGGCTCCTCCAGCAGGTCTTGCCTCAGGGGCTGCTTCCCCTGAGTTGGGGCCTGTGGGCAGGAACCCAGACACGCAGGATCAGGCCCCAAACACCTGCACATGTCTCTGCTGGGGAGGAGAGTGCTAGGGAACCTACGTCTGTCATACACTTTCTGGGCACCCAAGGAATCTCCCTCCGTGTGTGCGGGGCTGAAAACCCCAGACAGGGGCCCTGGGAGCCTGGTGCTCTCGGTGCGGCGCTGATTCTAGGCGGCCTAGAAACCGCTGGAGGAGCTCTGCAGTTGCCCCTTCCCTTCCCTCTGACAGAGCTCTCACTGCTGAAGCCCTTGGCAGTGTGCAACCCACCACCCCCTAAGCCCTCCCCAACGACGCCTGGCACCTATGTGCAAAGGCAAGGCAGGATTGGAGCTGAGGCAAGGAAGGCACCAGTGGCGTCTCCCAGGCTCGCTCAGACAGCTCCTTCCTGGGGAGGGAGGCCTAAAAGCAAGGCAAGTCTGGGCAAGGCGAGCCCCGGCCGAGCAGCCTCGCGCCAGAAACTCTGCCAGATCGGGGCTCTGAGCAGAGCTAGAGCTCTGCCGTACTGGAGGCCCACTTAGCTCCGTGCAAGCAGGGCTTTCCTCATGACTGGGCTCGGCTGCCTCCTCTTCTCCCGAGGAGGCTCGCTACACTGCTGGCTGTGCTCTCGCCTATCAGGCGGGGGCGCAGGGCTCCTCCAGCAGGTCTTGCCTCAGGGGCTGCTTCCCCTGAGTTGAGGCTGTGGGCGGGAATCCAGACACGCAGGATAAGGCCCCAACCACCTGCACATGTCTCTGCTGGGGAGGAGAGTGCTAGGGAACCTACGTCTCTCACACACTTTCTAGGCACCCACGGAGTCAGCCTCTGGGAGTGTGGGGATGCAAACCCCAGCCAGGGGCCCTTGGAACCTGGTGCTCTCCGTGCGGAGCTTTGTCTGGGCGGCCAAGGAACCGCTGAAGGAGCCCTGCTGTTGCCCTTCGCTTCCCTCTGACAGAGCTTTCACTGCTGGAGCCCTTGGCAGTGTGCAACCCACCAGCCCCTAAGCCCTCCTCAAGGACGCTTGGGACCTAAGTGCAAAGGCAAGGCAGGGGTAGAGCTGAAGCCAGGAAGGCGCCAGTGGCGTTTCCGAGCCTCACACAGCCTGCTCCTTCCTGGGGAGGGAGCCTTAAAGCAAGGCAAGTCTGCGCAAGGCTCGCCTATGGCAGAGCATCTTGGTGCCAGGAACTCTGCCAGATCGGGCCTCTGAACAGAGCTAGAGATCTGCCGTACTGGAGTCGCACTTAGCTTCGTGTAAGCAGGGATTTCAGCTTGACGGGGACTTGCTGCCTCCTCTTCCCCGAGGAGGCTCGCTTCCCTGCTGGCTGTGCACTCGCCTATCAGGGGCGGGCGCAGGGCTCCTCCAGCAGGTCTTGCCTCAGGGGCTGCTTCCCCTGAGTTGGGGCTGTGGGCAGGAACCCAGACACGCAGGATCAGGCCCCAAACACCTGCACATGTCTCTTGCTGGGGAGGAGAGTGCTAGGGAACCTACGTCTGTCATACACTTTCTGGGCACCCAAGGAATCAGCCTCCGTGTGTGCGGGGCTGAAAACCCCAGCCAGGGGCCCTGGGAGCCTGGTGCTCTCCGTGTGGCGCTGAATCTGGGCGGCCAAGCAACCGCTGGAGGAGCCTGCAGTTGCCCTTCCCTTCCCTCTGACAGAATTCTCACTGCTGGAGCCCTTGGCAGTGTGCAACCCACCAGCCCCTAAGCTCTCCTTAAGGAGGACTGGGACCTAAGTGCAAAGGCAAGGCAGGATTGGAGCTGAGGCCAAAAAGCGCGCCAGTGGCGACTCCCAGGCTCCTGCTGCCTGCTCCTTCCTGGAGAGGCAGCCTAAAAGCAAGGCAAGTCTGGGCAAGGCTAGCCCCCGGCAGAGCAGCCTCGCGCCAGGAACTCTGCCAGATCGGGGCTCTGAGCAGAGCTAGAGCTCTGCCGTACTGGAGGCGCACTTAGCTCCGTGCAAGCAGGGCTTTCAACTTGACGGGGCTGGGCTGCCTCCTCTTCCCCCGAGGAGGCTCGCTTCCCTGCTGGCTGTGCACTCGCCTATCAGGCGGGGGCGCAGGGCTCCTCCAGCAGGTCTTGCCTCAGGGGCTGCTTCCCCTGAGTTGGGGCTGTGGGCAGGAACCCAGACACGCAGGATCAGGCCCCAACCACCTGCACATGTCTCTGCTGGGGAGGAGAGTGCTAGGGAACCTACGTCTGTCATACACTTTCTGGCACCCAAGGAATCAGCCTCCGTGTGTGCGGGGCTGAAAACCCAGCCAGGGGCCCTGGGAGCCTGGTGCTCTCGGTGCGGCGCTGATTCTAGGCGGCCTAGCAACCGCTGGAGGAGCCCTGCAGTTGCCCTTCCCTTCCCTCTGACAGAGCTCTCACTGCTGAAGCCC
>NW_017206954.1:0-4646 GCF_001704415.2 Capra hircus | reverse complement strand
AATTCTTTCCTCACCACGCAGGGAAAGGTTGCATCCTCTCGAGGTAGGAGTCGGAAACGGGGCTCCTCTGGATGTGGCAGGACTCTCGTGCTTCTCTCGAGTGGAGACGGGTATGTAGGGGAACTTATTGAGTGCCGCAAGGATGTGAAGGACCCTTTGGAAGTTCCAGAAGTTAGACGTTATTAGCCTCGAGACGCCTCAGTAGAAATGGGCCTCATCTCGCCTGGAGGGGAGAACCTCCTGGATTTTCTCGAGTTGTGGAAAGTGCTCTCGACTTACGACGGGGACCTAAGGGACCCGCTCTGGTGGCCTCAGGAAAGGCCAGTCCCCATGCGAGTTGCTCAGGGGCCTCTCGGGGTTCCCCTCCCGTCGATGCCAGGGCCTAAGATCTTGTGTTGGAGCTGGTGCTGGAACCTGAGGATTCCTCTCCAGTGCTGACATGGATCTTGGGGTACTTCTGGAGTCTCCCCAGGGGAGTCAGTCCTCGTCTCGAGTGGGGCATGCATATGCGCTTTCCTCGCGAGCTGTAACAGCAGTGTCAAGCTTCCATACGCGTGGATCAAGGGATCTGTGGCTTTGGCTTGAGGCTTTCCCACGAGGATTTCCCACGAGGTTTTCCCACAGGGCTGTGCCACGTGCCACCGTGTTTTGAGTCGATCCTCGGCTTGAACGTCGAGGCAGTGTAGGGAAAACAGGTGTCCCTGGAATGGACTGAGACTCTGGGGACTCTGGGAATGGTGGCACGACCCTGGAGTTCCTCTTCGCCTTTCCTGTGGAGAGCGCCTCCTCTTGAGATGCGACGGGAACGCCGGGAATTCTTTCCAGACCACGCAGGGAAAGGATCCCTCCTCTCGAGCTAGGAGGCGGAAACGGGGCTCCTCTGGATGTGGGCGGGACTCTCGTGCTTCCTCTCAAGTGGAGACGGGTATGTCGGGGAACTTCTTGAGTTGCAGCAAGGTGTGAAGGACCCTTTGCAAGTTCCAGAGGTTAGGTGTGATTAGACTCGAGACGCCTCAGGGGAAAAGGGCCTCATCTCGCCTGAAGGGGAGAATCTGAATTTTCTCGAGGTTGCGGCAGGTGCTCTCGACTTACAACGGGGATCTCAGGGACCCGCTCTGGTGGCCTCAGGAAAGGCCAGTCCCCATGCGAGCTGCTCGGGGCCTCTCGGGATTCCTCTCCCGTCGATGCCGGGCTTAAGACCTTGTGAGGAGTCGGCGCCGGAACCTGAGGATTCCTCTCCAGTGCTGACATGTATCTTGGGTTGCTTCTGGAGTCTCCCCAGGGGAGTCAGTCCACGTCTCGAGTGGGGGCATGCACGTGCGCTTTCCTCTCGAACTGTAGCAGCAGTGTCACGCTTCCATTCGTGTGGATCAAGGCATCTGTGGCTTTCCCTCGAGGCTTTCCCACGAGGCTTTCCCACGAGGCTTTCCCACAGGGCTGTCCCACGTGCCACCGGCGGTGTGAGTTGATCCTCGGCTTGAAAGTCAAGGCAGGACAGGGAAAACAGGTTTCCTGGAATGGACTGAGACATCTCGGGGACTCTGGAATGGTGGCACGACCCTGGAGTTCCTCTCGCCTTTCCTGTAGAGAGCGCCTCCTCTTGAGATGCGACGGGAACACCAGGAATTCTTTCCCGACCACGAAGGGAAAGGATCCCTCCTCTCGAGCTATGAGGGGAAACGGGGCTCCTCTGGATGTGGGTGTGACTCTCATACTTCCTCTCGAGTGGACACGGGTATGTCGGGTACTTCTTGAGTTGCAGCAAGGGTGTGAAGGACCCTTTGGAAGTTCCAGAGGTTAGGTGTGATTAGCCTCGAGATGCCTCAGAGGAAATGGCCTCATCTCGCCTGGAGGGGAGAACCTCCTGGATTTCTCGATTGCGGCAGGTGCTCTCGACTTACGACGGGGACCTCAGGGACCCGCTCTGGTGGCCTCAGGAAAGGCCAGTCCCCATGCGAGTTGCTCGGGGGCCTCTTGGGATTCCTCTCCCGTCAATGCGGGCCTAAGATCTTGTGTGGAGTAGGTGCCGGAACCTGAGCATTACTCTCCAGTGCTGACAATGATCTTGGGGTACTTCTGGAGTCTCCCCAGGGGAGTCAGTCCTCGTCTCGAGTGGGGGCATGCACGTTCGCTTTCCTCCCAAGCTGTAGCAGCAGTGTCAAGCTTCCCTTCCTGTGGATCAAGGGATCAGAGGCTTTCCCCCGAGGCTTTCCCACGAGGCTTTCCCACGAGGCTCTCCCACAGGGCTGTTCCACGTGCCATCGTGGTTGTGAATCGATCCTCGGCTTGAACATCGAGGCACTGCCAGGGAAAACAGGTTTCCCTGGAATGGACTGAGACATCTGGGGGACTCTGGGAATGGTGGTACGACCCTGGAGTTCATCTCGCCTTTCCTGTGGAGAGCGCCTCCTCTTGAGAATGCGACGGGAACGCCGGGAATTCTTTCCCCACCGCGCAGGGAAAGGATCCCTCCTCTCGAGCTAGGAGGCGGAAACGGGGCTCCTCTGGATGTGGGCGGGACTCTCGTGCTTCATCTCAAGTGGAGACGGGTATGTCGGGGCACTTTTTGAGTTGAAGCATGGGTGTGAAGGACCTTTGGAAGTTCCAATGTTTAGGTGTGATTAGCCTCGAGTCGGCTCAGCGGAAATGGGCCTCATCTCGCCTGTAGGGGAGAACCTCCTGGATTTTCTCGAGTTGTGGCGCGTGCTCTCTACTTACGACGGGGACCTCAGGGACCCTCTCTGTTGGCCTCAGAAAAGGCCAGTCACCATGCGAGTTTGCTCGGGCCTCTCGGGATTCCTCTCTCGTCGATGCCGGGCCTAAGACCCTTGTGTGGAGTCGGTGGGCGAACCTGAGAATTCCTCTCCATTGCTCACATGGATCTTGATGTACTTCTGGAGTCTCCCCAGGGGAGTCAGTCCTCGTCTCGAGTGGGGGTATGCACTTGCGGTTTCCTCCCGAGCTGTAGCAGCAGTGTCACGCTTCCCTTCACGTGGATCAAGGCATCAGTGGCTTACCTTCGAGCTTTCCACGAGGCTTTTCCCACGAGTCTTGCCCAGAGGCTGTCCATGTGCTACCGTGGTGTGAGTCGATCCTCGCTTGAAAGTCGAGGCAGTGCAGCATCGAAACAGGTTTCCCTTGAATGGACTGACACATCTGTGGGACTCTGGGAATGGTGGCACGACCCTGGAGTTCCTCTCGCCTTTCCTGTGGAGAACGCCTCCTCTTGAGCTGCGACGGGACTTCCGGAAATTCTTTCCCGAAACACGCAGGAAAGGATCCCTCCTCTCGAGCTAAAAGGCGGAAATGGGATCCTTTGGATGTGAGCGGGACTCTCGTGCTTCCTCTCGAGTGGAGACGGGTATGTCGGGGAACATCTTGAGTTGCAGCAAGCGTTGTGAAGGATCCTTTGAAAGTTCCAGAGGTTAGGTGTGATTAGCCTGGAGACACCTCAGCGAAAATGGGCCTCATCTCGCCTGGAGGGGAGAACCTCCTGGATTTTCTCGAGTTGCGGCAGGTGCTCTCGACTTACGACGGGGACCTCAGGGACCCGCTCTGGTGGCCTCAGGAAAGGCCAGTCCACATGCGAGTTGCTCGGGGGCCTCTCGGGATTCCTTTCCGTCTATGCCACGGCCTAAGACCTTGTGTGCAAGTCGTGCCGGAACCTGAGGATTCCTCTCCAGTGCTGACATGGATCTTGGGGTACTTCTGGAGTCCCCCCAGTGGAGTCAGTCCTCGTCTCGAGTGGGGGCATGCACGGCGCTTTCCTCCCGAGCTGTAGAAGCAGTGTCATGCTTCCCTTCTCGTGAATCAAGGGATCTGTGGCTTTCCCCCGAGTCTTTCCCACAGGGCTTTCCCACGAGCCACCCTGGTGTGTGAGTCGATCCTCGGCTTGAAAGTCGAGGCAGTGCAGGGAAAACAGGTTTCCCTGGAATGGACTGAGACATCTGGGGACTCTGGGAATGGTGACACGACCCTGGAGTTCCTTTCGCCTTTCCTGTGGAGAGCGCCTCCTCCTGAGATGCGCCGGTAACGCCGGGAATTCTTTCCGACCACGCAGGGAAAGGATCCCTCCTTTCGAGCAAGGAGGAGGAAATGGATGTGGGCGGGACTCTCGTGCTTCCTCTCGAGTGGAGACGGTATGTCGGGGAACTTCTTGAGTTGCAGCAAGGGTGTAAGACCCTTTGGAAGTTCCAGAGGTTAGGTGTGATTATTCTCGAGACCCCTCAGTGGAAATGGGCCTCATCTCGCCTGGAAGGGAGAACCTCCTGTATTTTCTTGAGTTGTGGGCAGGTGCTCTTGACTTACGACGGGGACCTCAGGGACGCGCTCCTGGTGGCCTCAGGAATGGCCAGTCCCCGTGCGAGTTGCTCGGGGGGCCTCTCGAGATTCCTCTCCCGTCGATGCCGGGGCCTAAGACCTTGTGTGGAGATGGTGCCGGAACCTGAGGATTCCTCTCCAGTGCTGACATTTACCTTGGGGTACTTCTGGAGTCTCCCCAGGGGAGTCATTCCTCGTCTCGAGTGGTGGCATGCACGTGCGCTTTCCTCCCGAGCTGTAGCAGCAGTGTCACACTTCCCTTCGCGTGGATCAAGGGATCTGTGGCTTTCCCTTGAGGCTATACCCACGATGCTTTCCCACGAGGG
>NW_017206953.1:0-4647 GCF_001704415.2 Capra hircus | reverse complement strand
AGAGGCCCAGGAGCAACTCGGATGGGGACTGGCCTTTCCTGAGGCCACCAGAGAGGCGTCAGTGAGGTCCCCGTCGTAAATCGAGAGCAACGGCCACAACCCAAGAAAATCCAGGAGGTTCTCCCCTCCAGGCGAGATGAGGAACATTTCACCTGAGGCGTCTCGAGGCTAATCACATCTAACATCTGGAACTTCCAAAGGGTCCTTCACACCCTTGCTGCAACTCAAGAAGTTCCCCGACATACCCGTCCCACTCGAGAGGAAGCACGAGAGTCCCGCCCACATCCAAGAGAGCCCTGTTTCCGCCTCCAAGCTCGAGAGGAGGGATCCTTTCTCTGCCTAGTCGGGAAAGAAATTCCCGGCGTTCCCGTCGCATATCAAGAGAGAGGCGCTCTCCACAGGAAAGGCGAGAGGAACTCCAGGGTCGTGCAACCATTCCCAGAGTCCCCCAGATGTCTCAGTGCATTCCAGGGAAACCTGTTTTTCCCTGCACTGCCTCGACGTTCAAGCCGAGGATCGACTCACACCACGGTGGCACGTGGACAGCCCTGTGGGAAAGCCTCGTGGGAAAGCCTCGTCGGAAAGGAGGAAAGCCACAGATCCCTTGATCCACGCGAAGGGAAGCGCGACACTGCAGCTGCAGCTCGGGGGAATGCGCAGGTGCATGCCCCCACACGAGATGAGGCCTGACTCCCTGGGGAGGCTCCGGAAATACCCCAAGATCCATGTCAGCACTGGAGAGGAATCCTCAGGTTCCGGCACCGACTCCACACAAGTTCTTAGGCCCGCATCGATGGAGAGGAATCCCGAGAGCCCAGGAGCAACTCGGATGGGACTGGCCTTTCCTGAGGCCACCAGAGAGCGTCAGTGAGGTCCCCGTCGTAAATCGAGAGCAACGGCCGCAACCCAAGAAAATCCAGGAGGTTCTCCCCTCCAGGCGAGATGAGGAACATTTCACCTGAGGCGTCTCGAGGCTAATTACACCTAACCCCTGGAACTTCCAAAGGGTCCTTCACACCCTTGCTGCAAACTCAAAGAAGTTCCCCGACCTACCCGTCTCCACTGGAGAGGAAGCACGAGAGTCCGCCCACATCCAGAGGAGCCCCGTTTCCGCCTCCTAGCTCGAGAGGAGGGATCCTTTCCCTGCGTGTTCGTGAAAGAATTCCCGGCGTTCCCGTCGGATCTCAAGAGGAGGCACTCTCCACAGGAAAGGCGAGAGGAACTCCAGGGTCGTGCCACATTCCCAGGGTCCCCAGATGTCTCAGTCCACTCCAGGGAAACCTGTTTTCCCTGCACTGCCTCGACTTTCAAGCCGAGGATCGACTCACACCACGGTGGCACGTGGGACATCCCTGTGGGAAAGACTCGTGGGAAAGCCTCGTGGGAAAGCCTCGAGGGAAAGCCACGGATCCCTTGATCCACGAGAAGGAAAGCATGACACTGCTGCTACAGCTCGGGAAAGTGCACGTGCAAGCCCCCACTCGAGACAAGGTCTGACTCCCCTGGGGAGACTCCAGAAGTACCCTAAGATGCATGTCAGCACGGGAGAGGAATGCTCAGGTTCCGGCAACTACTCCACACAAGATCTTAGGCCCCGGCATCGACGGGAGAGGAATCCCCAGAGGCCCCCGAGCAACTCGCATGGGGACTGGCCTTTCCTGAGGCCACAAGAGCGGGTCCCTAAGGTCCCCGTCGTAAGTCGAGAGCAAATGCCGCAACTCGAGAAAATCCAGGAGGTTCTCCCCCTCCAGGCGAGATGAGGCCCATTTCCGCTGAGGCGTCTCGAGTCTAATCACACCTAACCTCTGGAACTTCCAAAGGGTCCTTCACACCCTAGCTGCAACTCAAGAAATTCCCCGACATACCCGTCTCCACTCGAGAAGAAGCACGAGAGTCCCGCCACATCCAGAGGAGCCCCGTTTCCGCCCCTAGTTCGAGAGGAGGGATCCTTTCCCTGCGTGGTCGGGAAAGAATTCCCGCGTTCCCGTCGCATCTCAAGAGGAGGCGCTCTCCAAGGAAAGGCGAGAGGAACTCCAGGGTCGTGCCACCATTCCCAGAGTCCCCCAGATGTCTCAGTCCATTCCAGGGAAACCTGTTTTCTCTGCACTGCCTCGACGTTCAAGCCGAGGATCGACTCACACCACAGTGGCACGTGCGACAGCCCTGTGGGAAAGCCTTGTGGGAAATTCTCGTGGGAAAGCCTCAAGCGAAAGCCACAGATCCCTTGATCCACCCCTATGGAAGCGTGACACTGCTGCTACAGCTCGGAGGAAAGCGCACGTGCATGCCCCCACGGGAGACGAGACTGACTCCCCTGAGGAGACTCCAGAAGTACCCCAAGATCCATGTCAGCACTGAAGAGGAATCCTCAGGTTCCGGCACCGACTCCCCACAAGGTCTTTGGCCCCGGCATCGACGGGAGAGGAATCCCGAGAGGCCCCTGAGCAACTCGCATGGGGGTCTAGCCTTTCCTGAGGCCACTAGAGCGTATCCCTCAGGTCCTCGTCGTAACTCGAGAGCACCTGCTGCAATTCGAGAAAATCCAGGAGGTTCTCCCCTCCAGGCGAGATGAGGCCCATTACGCTGAGGCGTCTCGAGGCAAATCACACCTAACCTCTGGAACTTCCAAATGGTCCTTCACACACTTGCTGCAACTCAAAAAGTTTCCCGACACACCCACTCGTCTCCACTGAGAGGAAGCACGAGAGTACCGCCCACATCCAGAGGAGCCCCGTGTCCGACTCCTAGCTCGAGAGGAGGGATCCTTTCCCTGCGTGTTCGGTCAAGTATTCCTGGCGTTCCGTCGCATCTCGAGAGGAGGCGCTCTCCACAAGAGAGGCGAGAGAAACTCCAGGGTCTTGCCACAGTTCCCAGAGTCCCGCCAGATGTCTCAGTCCATTCCAGGGAAACCTGTTTTCCCTGCACTGCCTCGACTTTCTAGCCGAGGATCGACTCACACGACGGTGGCACCTGGGACAGCCCTGTGGGAAAGCCTCGTGGGAAAGCCCCGTGGGAAAGCCTCGTGGGAAAGCCTCGAGGGAAAACCACAGTTCCCTTGATCCACGCGAAGGGAACCGTGACAATGCTGCTGCAGCTCGGAGGAAAGCGCACGTGCATGCCCCACTCGAGACGAGGACTGACTCCCCTGGGGAGACTCCAGAAGTACCCCAAGATCCATGTCAGCACTGGAGAGGAATCCTCAGGTTTCGGCACCGACTCACACAAAGGTTTAGGCCCCGGCATCGTCGGGAGAGGAATCCGAGGGCCACCGAGCAACTCGCATGGGGACTGGCCTTTCCTGAGGCCACCAGAGCGGGTCCCTGAGGTCCCCTTCGTAAGTCGAGAGCACCTGCCGCAACTCGAGAAATTCCAGGAGGCTTTCCGCTCCAGGGGAGATGAGGCCCATTTCCGCTGAGGCGTCTCGAGGCTAATCACACCTAACCTCTGGAACTTACAAAGGGTCCTTCACACCCTTTCTGCAACTCAAGAAGTTCCCCGACAATACCCGTCTCCACTCGAGATGAAGCACGAGATTCCCTCCCACATCCAGAGGCCCCGTTTCCGCTCTCTAGCTCGAGAGGAGGATCATTTCCCTGCGTGGTCGGGAAAGAAATCCCGGCATTCACATCGCATCTCAAGAGGACGATCTACACAGTAAAAGCGAGAGGAACTCCAGGGTCGTGCCACCATTCCCAGCGTTTCCCCAGATGTCTCAGTCCATTCCAGGGAAACCTGTTTTCCCTGCACTGCCTCGACTTTCACGCCGAGGATCGACTCACACCACGGTGGAACGTGGGACAGACCTGTGGGAAACCCTCGTGGTAAAGCGTCGAGGGAAAGCCACAGATCCCTTGATCCATGCGACGGGAAGTGTGACACTGCTGCTACAGTTCGTGAGGAAAGCTCACGTGCATGCCCCCACACGAGATGAGCACTGACTCCCAGGGGAGACTCCAGAATTACGCCAAGATCCATGGTAGCACTGGAGAGGAATCCTCAGCTTCCAGCCCCGACTCCACACAAGGTCTTAGCCCCGACATCGACGGGAGAGTAGTCCCGAAAGGCCCTCTTGCAACTCCCATGGGCACTGGCCTTTCCTGAGGCCACCAGAGCGGGTCCCTGAGGTCCCCGTCGTAAACTCGAGAGTCCCTGCCCAACTCTAGAAAATCCAGGAGGTTCTCCTCCAGGCAAGATGAGCCCATTTCCTCTGAGGTGTCTGGAGGCTCATCACACCTAAACTCTGGAAATTCAAAAGGGTCCTTGCTTCAACTCAAGAAGTTCCCCGACATACCCGTCTCCAACACGAGAGGAAGCACGAGGGTCCCGCCCACATTCAGAGGAACCCCGTTTCCGCCTGGCAGCTCGAGATGAAGGATCCTATCCTGCTTAGTCAGTAAAAGATTTTTCGGCATTCTTGTGCATCTCAAAGAGCAAGGGCTCTCAATAGGAAAGGCGAGAGGAACTCCAGGGTCGTGCCACCATTCCAAGAGTCCCCCAGATGTCTCAGTCCATTTCAGAGGAACCTGTTTTCACTGCACTGCCTCGACTTTCACGCCGAGGATCCACTCACACCATGGTGGCACGTGGACAGCCTGTGGAAAGCCTCGGGGAAAGCCTCGAGGGAAAGCCACAGATCCCTTGATCCGC
>NW_017206952.1:0-4648 GCF_001704415.2 Capra hircus | reverse complement strand
TGCCACCATTTCCAGAGTCCGCCAGAAAATTCCTTGTCGGGAATTTTATTGCCCTTCCGCGTAAACCTAGCTATTCAGCCTTTTTCCTCCAGTTAATCTTCTTACTACCTATAATTTCTTAATCTAATCTTACATTAATAAATACACAAGACTTTCCACGTCAACGCCGTCCATCCGTCAAATTCCCTGGATGCAGCGTGGCTGGACACCGGCACTGAGATATCTGGGGACTCTTGGAATGATGGCACGACACTGGAGTTTCTCATGGCAGAGCGCCTCTCATGAGATGCGACGGGAACACCGGGAATTCTTTCCGGAACATACAGGGAAAGGATACCTGACCGCGAGGTACGAGGCTGAAACGGGGCTCCTCTGGATGTGGTCGGGGACTCTTGTTCTTCCTCTCGAGTGGAGAGGGGTATGTCGGGGATCTTCTTGAGTTGCAGCAAGGGTGTGAAGGACCTTTGGAAGTTCCAGAGGTTAGGTGTGATTAGACTCGAGACACCTCAGCGGAAATGGGCCTCATCTCGCCTGCAGGGGAGAACCTCCTGGGTTTTCTCGAGTTTCAGCAGGTGCTCTCCAGTTACGACCGGGACTTATGTAACCCGCTCTGGTCGCTCAGGTAATGCCAGTCGACTTGGAGTTGCTAAGGGGCCTCTCGGATTCCTCTCCGGTCGATGACGGGGCCTAAGACCTTGTTTGGAATCGGTGCCCGAACCTGAGGTTTCCTCTCCAGTGCTGACATGGATCTTGGGGTACTACTGGAGTCTCCACAGGGTAGTCATCTTCATCTCCAATGGGGCATGCACGTGCGCTTTTCTCCGAGCATTAGGAGCACAGTCAATTTTCCCGTTGGGTTGATCAAGGGGTTTCTTGTTTTCCCTCTTTCCACGAGGCTTTCCCACGGGCGGGCTGTCCCACGTGCCACCATCGTGTGAGTCAGTCCTCCCCGTGAACGTCGAGGCAGTGAAGGGTAAACAAGTTCCTCTGGAAAGGACTGAGACATCTGGGGGACTCTTGGAATGGTGGAACGACCCTGGAGTTCCTCTCACCTTTCTTGTGGAGCGTGCCTCCTCTTGAGATGCGACAGGTACGACAGGAATTTTTCCCGGCCAATCAGGGAAAGGATCCCTCATCTTGAGCCAGGAGGGGAATTGGGGCTCCTCTGGATGTGGGTGGTACCCTGGTGATTCCTATGGAGTGGCGACGGGTCTCTCCTGGAACCTCTTGAGTTGCAGCTAGGGTGTGAAGGACCCTTTGGAAGTTCCAGAGGTTAGGTGTGATTAGCGTTGAGACGCCTCAGCGGAAATGGGCCTCATCTCGCCTGGAGGGGAGAACCTAATGGATTTTCTCTAGTTGCGGCAGGTGCTCTCGACTTACGACGGGGACCTCAGGGACCCGCTCTAGTGGCCTCAGGAAGGGCCAGGAGCCATGCGAGTTCCTCGGGGCCTCTCAGGATTCCTCTCCCTTCGATGCCGGGGCCTAAGACCTTGTGTGGAGTCGGTGCCGGAACCGGAGGATTCCTCTCCAGTGTGGACATGGATCTTGGGGTACTTCTGGAGTCTCCCCAGGGGAGTTAGTCGTCGTCTTGTGTGGGGGCATGAACGTGCGCTTTCCTCCCGAGCTGTAGCAGCAGTGTCACGCTTCCCTTTGCATGGATCAAGGGATCTGTGGCTTTCCCTCGTGGCTTTCCCACGAGGCTTTCCCACAGGGCTGTTTCATGTGCCATCGTGGTGTGAGTCGATCTTCGGCTAGAAATTCGAGGCAGTGCAGGGAAATCAGGTTTCCCTGAAATGGACTGAGACATCTGGGGACTCTGGGAATGGTGGCACGACCCTGGAGTTCCTCTCGCCTTTCCTGTGGAGAGCGCCTCCTCTTGAGATGCGCCAGGAACGCCAGGAATTCTTTCCTGTCTACGCAGGGAAAGGATCCCTCCTCTCGAGCTAGGAGGCGGAAACGGGGCTCCTCTGGATGTGGGCGGGTCTCTGGTGCTTCCTCTCGTGTGGAGACGGGTATGTCGGTGAACTTCTTGAGTTGCAGCAAGGGTGTGATGGACCCTTTGGAAGTTCCAGAGGTTAGGTGTGATTAGACTCGAGACGCCTCAGCGGAAATGGGCCTCATCTCGCCTGCAGGGGAGAACCTCCTGGATTTTCTCGAGTTTCAGCAGGTGCTCTCCAGTTACGACCGGACTTATGTAACCCGCTCTGGTCCACTCAGGAAATGCCAGTCGACTTGCGAGTTGCTAAGGGGCCTCTCGGATTCCTCTCCGGTCGATGACGGGGCCTAAGACCTTGTTTGGAGTCGGTGCCCGAACCTGAGGTTTCCTCTCCAGTGCTAACATGGATCTTGGGTACTACTGGAGTCTCCACAGGGGAGTCATCTTCGTCTCCAATGGGGGCATGCACGTGCGCTTTTCTCCGAGCATTAGGAGCAGAGTCAATTTTCCCGTTGGGTTGATCAAGGGGTTCTTGTTTTCCCTCGAGGCTTTCCCACGAGGCTTTCCCACAGGGCTGTCCCACGTGCCACCATCGTGTGTGTCGGTCCTCCGCGTGAACGTCGAGGCAGTGCAGGGTAAACAAGTTCCTCTGGAAAGGACTGAGACATCTGGGGGACTCTTGGAATGGTGGAACGACCCTGGAGTTCCTCTCACCTTTCTTGTGGAGCGTGCCTCCTCTTGAGATGCGACAGGTACGACAGGAATTCTTTCCCGGCCAATCAGGGAAAGGATCCCTCACATTGAGCTAGGAGGGGGAATTGGGGCTCCTCTGGATGTGGGTGGTACCCTGGTGATTCCTATGTAGTGGCGACGGGTCTCTCGTGGAACTTCTTGAGTTGCAGCTATGGTGTGAAGGACCCTTTGGAAGTTCCAGAGGTTAGGTGTGATTAGCCTCGAGACGTCTCAGTGGAAATGGGCTTCATCTCGCCTGAAGGGGAGAATCTCCTTCATTTTCTCGAGTTGTGGCAGGTGCTCTCGACTTACGACGGGGACCTCAGGGACCCGTTCTGTTGGCCTTAGGAAAGACCAGTTCCCATGTGAGTTGCTAGAGGGCCTCTCGGGATTCCTCACCGGTAGATGCCGGGGCCCAAGACCTTGTGTGGAGTGGGGGCCAGAACCTGAGTATTCCTCTCCAGTGCTGACATGTTTTTGGGATACTTCTGAAGTCTCCCAAGGGGAATCAGTCCTCGTCTCGAGTGGGGGCATGCGCATGCCCCTTCCTCCCGAGCTGTAGCAGCAGTGTCATGCTTCCGTCGCGTGGATCAATGGATCTGTGGCTTTTCTCTAGGCTTTTTCCTAGAGGCTTTCCCACGAGGCTTTCCCACAGGGCTGTCCCCGTGCCACCGTGGTGTGAGGCGATCCTCGCATGAAAGTTTAGGCACTCTGTAAAAACAAGATCCTCTGGAATGGACTGAGACATCTGGGGACGCTTGAAATGGTGGCACGACCATGGAGTTCCTCTCTCCCTTCCTGTGGAGAGCGCCTCCACCTGAGATGCGACGGGAATGCCGGAAGTTCTTTCCCGACCAAGCAGGGAAAGGATCCCTCATCTCTAGCTAGGAGGATGAAACGGGGCTACTCTGGATGTGGGCAGGACCCTCGTGTTTCCTCTCGAGTGGAGATGGAATGTCGGGGAACTTCTTGAGTTGCAGCAAGGGTGTGAAGGACCTTTGGAAGTTCCAGAGATTAGATGTAATTAGCCTCGAGACACCTCATTGGAAATGGCCTCATCTCGCCTGGAGGGGAGAACCTCCTGGATTTTCTCGAGTTGCGGCAGGTGCTCCCGACTTACGACGGGGACGTCAGGGACCCGCTCTGGTGGCTTCATCAAAGGCCAGTCCCCATGCCAGATGCTGGGGGGCTTCTCTTGATAACTCTCCTGTTGATGCCGGCCGAACAACTTGTGTGGTTCGGGGCCGGAACCTGAGGTTTCCTCTGCAGTGCTGACATGGATATTGGGGTTTCTGGAGTCTCCCCTGGAGAGTCAATCCTCCTCCAAGTGAGGGCACGCACGTGTGCTTTCCTCCGAGCTGTAGCAGCAGGGTCACGCTTCCGTCGTGTGGATCAAGGGATCTGTGGCTTTCCCTGGAGGCTTTCCCACGAGGCTTTTCTCACAGGGCTTTCCCTCGTGCCACCGTGGTGTGAGTTGATCCTCAGCGTGAAAGTCGAGGCAGTGCAGGAAAAACAGGTTCCTCTGGATTGGACTGATGCTGGGAGCCAGTATGAGGACTCCCGTCCGTGATAACGTCATGAGGAAGAAAGCTGACATAGGCATGGTGTGTTCAGACTTCAGGACCCCTCTGGAAGTTCCTACGCACATACCCCAACAAAAATCTGCCGGCTTTTTGCTCTGCTTTTCACTCTTGCTGACATTTTCTGGGAAAAAAGTCAATTCAGGGCTTTAGTCTTCAGCATTTGAAAGGAGTGTTTCAATCCAAAAACCCCTCTGAATGCTTTCTAGCCTGCCTGCAGGACTCGTACAGCCTGGCATGTGATTGTTTTGAGGCCGTCCTTTCCCAGGAGGCACAGGAAGCTTAAAGCATCCTAGGAATGTAGGGGCATCCGAGGAGTCAAATCTTTATAATAGGACTGATTAAAATTTCATTTTTTGGGTCAATGCTTGCTGGCTAAATTTTCATATCCTTTATTTTT
>NW_017206951.1:0-4648 GCF_001704415.2 Capra hircus | reverse complement strand
ACTGACTCCCCTGGGGAGACTCCAGAAGTAACCCAAGATCCATGTCAGCACTGGAGAGGAATCCTCAGGTTCAGGCACCGACTCCACACAAGGGTCTTCGAGGTCCTGGGTCATCGATGGAGAGGAATCCCGAGAGGTCCCCAGGCAACGCGCATGTGGACTGGCCTTTCCTGAGGCCACCAGAGCGGGTCCCTGAGATACCCGTCATATGTCGAGAGCACCTGCAGCAACTCGAGAAAATCCAGGAGGTTCTCCCTCCAGGCGAGGTCAGGCTCCTTTCTGCTGAGGCGTTTCGAGGCTAATCACACCTACCCTCTGGAACTTCCAAAGGTCCTTCACACCTTTCCTGCAACTCAAGAAGTTCCCGGATATACCTGTCTCCACTCGAGAGGAATCACGAGCGTCCGCCCACATCCAGAGGAGCCCCGTTGCCGCCTCCTAGCTCGAGAGGTGGGATCCTTTCCCTGCAGGGTCGAGAAAGAATTCCCGGCGTTCCCATTGCATCTCAAGAGGAGGCGCTCTCCACCTGAAAGGCGAGAGGGACTCAAGGGTCGTGCCACCATTCCCAGAGTCCCGCAGATGTCTCAGTCCATTCCAGGGAAACCTGTTTTCCCTGCACTGCCTCGACTTTCAAGCCGAGGATCGAATCACACCACGGTGGCACGTAGGACAGCCCTGTGGGAAAGCCTCTTGGAAAGACTGCTGGGAAAGCCTCGAGGGAAAGCCACAGATTCCTTGATCCACGGGAAGGGAAGTGTGACACTGCTGATACAGCTCGGAGGAAAGCACACGTGCATGCCCCCTCAAGACGAGGACTGACTCCCCTGGGGCTATTCCAGAAGTACCCAAGATCCATGTCAGCACTGGAGAGGAATCCTCAGGTTCCGGCACCGACACCGCAGAAGGTCTTAGGCCTGGGAATCGATGGGAGAGGAATCCGAAAGGCCCCGAGCAACTAGCATGGGGATTGGACTTTCCTGAGGCCACCAGAGCTGGTCCCTGAGGAGCCCGTCGTAAGTCGAGAGCGCCTGCCGCAACTCGAGAAAATCCAGGAGGTTCTCCCTTCCCGGGGAGATGAGGCCCATTTCTGCTGAGACGTCTCGAGGCTAATCACACCTAACCTCTGGAAGTTCCAAAGGGTCTTTCACACTCTTTCTGCAACTCAAGAAGTTTCCCGACATACCCGTTTCCACTCGAGAGGAAGCACGATTGTCCCGCCACATAAAGAGGAGCCCCGTTTTCCGCCTCCTAGCTCGAGAGGAGGGATCCTTTCCCTGCGTGGTCGGGAAAGAATTCCTAGCGTTCCCGTCTCATCTCAAGAGTAGGCGCTCTCCACAGGAAAGGCGAGAGGAACTCCAGTATCAGGCCCCATTCCCAGAGTCCCCCAGATGTTTCAGTCCATTCCAGGGAAACCTGTTTTCCCTGCACTGAGTCGACTTTCAAGCCGAGGATGGACTCACACCGCGATGGCACGTTGGACAGCCCTGTGGGAAAGCCCGTGGGAAAGCCTCGTGGGAAAGCCTCGAGGGAAAGCCACAGATCCCTTGATCCACGCGTAGGGAAGAGTGACACTGCTGCTACAGCTCGGGAGAAAAGCGCACGTGCATGCACCCAAACGAGACGAGGACTGACTCCATGGGGAGACTCCAGAAGTACCCCAAGATCCATGTCAGCACTGGAGAGGAATCCTCAGGTTCCCGCACCGACTCCACACAAGGTCTTAGGCCCCATCGACGGGAGAGGAATCCCGAGAGGCCCCCGAGCAACTCTTATGGGGACTGGCCTTTCCTGAGGCCACCAGATCGGGTCCCTGAGGTCCCCGTCGTAAGTCGAGAGCACCTGCCGCAACTCGAGAAAATCCAGGAGGTTCTCCCTGCATTCGAGATGAGGCCCTTTTCCGCTGAGGCGTCTCGAGGCTAATCACATCTAACATCTGGAACTTCCAAAGGGTCCTTCACACCTCTGCTGCAACTCAAGAAGTTCCCCGACATACCCGTCTCCACTCGAGAGGAAGCACGAGAGTCCCGCCCACATCCAGAGGAGCCCCGTTTCCGCCTCCTAGCTCGAGGGGGGGATCCTTTCCCAGCGTGGTCGGGAAAGAATTCCCGGCGTTCCCGTTGCATCTCAAGAGGAGGTGCTCTCCACAGGAAAGGCGAGAGGAACTCCAGGGTCGTACCACCATTCCCAGAGTCCCCTGGATGTCTCAGTCCATTCCAGGGAAATCTGTTTTCCCTGCACTGCCTCGACTTTCAAGCCGAAGATCGACTCACATCTCGGTGGCACGTGGGACAGCCCTGTGGGAAAGCCTCGTGGGAAAGCCTCGAGGGAAAGACACAGATCCCTTGATCCACGCGAAGGGAAGCACGACACTGCTACTACAGCTCGGGAGGAAAGCGCACGTGCATGCCCCCCTCTCGAGACGAGGACTGACTGCCCTGGGGAGACTCCAGAAGTACCCTAAGATCCATGTTTGCACTGGAGAGGAATCCTCAGGTTCCGGCACTGACTCCACACAAGGTCTTAGGCCCCAGCATCGACGGGAGAGGAATCCCGAGAGGTCCCCGAGCAACTCGCATGGGGACGGGCCTTTCCTGAGGCCACCAGAGCGGATCCCTGAGGTCCCCGTCGTAAGTCGAGAGCACCTGCCGCATCTCGAGAAAATCCAGGAGGTTCTCCCTCCAGGCGAGATGAGGCCCATTTCCGTTGAGGCAACTAGGGGGTAATCACACTTTAACTCTGGAACTTCCAAAGGGTCCTTCACACCCTTGCTGCAACTCAAGAAGTTCCCCGAAATACCCGTCTCCACTCAAGAGGAATCCGAGAGTCCCGCACATATCCAGAGTGGCCCCGTTTCCGCCTGCTATCTAGAGAGGAGGGACTTTCCCTGCGTGGTAGGGAAAGAATTCCGCGTTACGTCGCTTCTCAAGAGGAGGCGCTCTCCACAGGAAAGGCGAGAGGAACTCCAGGGTCGTGCCACCATTCTCTGAGTCCCCCAGATGTCTCAGTCCATTCCTGGGAAAACTGTTTTCCCTTCACTGCCTCGACTTTAAAGCCGAGGATCGACTCACACCACCGTGGCACGTGGAAAGCCCTGTGGGAAAGCCTCGTGGGAAAGCCTCATGGGAAAGTCTAGATGGAAAGCCACAGATCCCTTGATCCACGAAAAGGGAAGCGTGACACTGCTGCTAAGCTCGGGAGGAAAGCGGACGTGCATGCCCCACTCGAGACGAGGACTTACGCCTCTGGGGAGATTCCAGAAGTCCCGGAAGATCCATGTCGGCACTGGAGAGGAATCCTCAGGTTCCGGCACTGACTCCACACAAGGTCTTAGGCCCCGGCATCGACGGGAGAGGAATCCCGAGAGCCCCGAGCAACTCGCATGGGGACTGGCCTTTCCTGAGGCCACCAGAGTGGGTCCCTGAGGTCCCCGTCGTAAGTCGAGAGCACCTGCCGCAACTCGAGAAAATCCAGGAGGTTCTCCCCTCCAGGCGACATGAGGCCCATTTCCGCTGAGGTATCTCGAGGCTAATCACACCTTACCTCTGGAACTTCCAAAGGGTCCTTCACACCCTTGCTGCAACTCAAGAAGTACCGCGACATACCGTCTCCACTCGAGAGGAAGCAGGAAAGTGCCGCCCACATCAAGAGGAGCCACGTTTCCGCCTCCTAGCTCGAGAGGTTTGATCCTTTCCCTGCGTGGTGGGGAAAGAATTCGCGGCGTTCCCGTCGCATCTCAAGAGGAGGCGCTCTCCAGAGGAAAAGCGAGAGAACTCCAGGTTCGTGCCACCATTGCCAGAGTCCCCCAGATGTCTCAGTCCATTCCAGGGAACCTGGTTTCCCTGCACTGCCTCGACTTTCAAGCCGAGGATCGACTCACACCACAGTGCACGTGGGCAGCCCTGTGGAAAGCCTCGTGGGAAAGCCTCGATGGAAATCCACAGATCCCTTGATCTACGCGAAGGGAAGCGTGACACTGCTGCTAAGCTCGGGAGGAAAGCGCACGTGCATGCCCCACTCGAGACGAGGACTTACACCCCTGGGGAGACTCCAGAAGTACCCCAAGATCCATGTCGCACTGGAGAGGAATCCTCAGGTTCTGGCACCGACTCCACACAAGGTCTAGGCCCCGCATCACGGAGAGGAATCCCGAGAGGCCCCGAACAACTTGCATGGGGACTGATCTGTCCTGAGGCCACCAGGGGTCCCTGCGGTCCCTGTCGAAAGTCGAGAGCACCTGCCGCAACTCGAGAAAATCCAGGAGGTTCTCCCCTCCAGGCGAGATGAGGCCCATTTCTGAGGGTCTCGAGGCTAATCACACCTAACCTCTGGAACTTCCAAAGGGTCCTTCACACCCTTACTGCAACTCAAGAAGTTCCCCGACATACCCGTCTCCACTCGAGAGGAAGCACGAGAGTCCCGCCCTCATCCAGAGAGCCCGTTTCCGCCTCCTAGCTCGAGAGAAGGGATCCTTTCCCTGGCGTGGTCGGGAAGAAATTCCCGGTGTTCCCGTCGCATCTCAAGAGGAGGCGCTCTCACAGGAAAGGCGAGAGGAACTCCAGGGTCGGCCACCATTCCCAGAGTTCCCCAGATGTCTCAGTCCATTCCAGGGAAACCTGTTTTCCCTGCCCTGCCTCGACTTTCATGCCGA